>NC_048312.1:22970697-23037169 GCF_013100865.1 Trachemys scripta elegans | reverse complement strand
AAAAAAAAAAAAAAAAAAAGGCCAGCTGGACTGTGGGACTGTGCCACCCCAAGAATGGCCGGAATGCCGCCCCTTAGCATGTGCCGCCCCAGGCTGAGTCTAGAGGAGAGCAACAAAAATGAGAAGGTCTAGAAAAGCTGACCTGTGAGGAAAGGTTTAAAAAAATGGGCATGTTTAGTCTTGAGAGAAGAAGACTGGGGATTAGGTGGGACCGGATAAGTCTTCAAATCAAGACTTATCAGGTCCCACTTATAAAGAGGATGGTGATCAATTGTTCTCCACTGAAGGCAGGACAAGAAGTAATGGGCTGAATGTGCAGCAAGGGTGATGGATATTAGGAAAAATGAACTCAAAGGGTCGTTAGGCGCCTGCTCCGGAGCTTAAGGGAGGCTGTGGAAACCCTGTCATTGGAGGTATTTAAGACCAGGCTGGACAAATGCCCATCGGGGATGGGCTAGGTATTCCTGGTTCTGCCTCCATGCAGGGGCTGGGCTTGGCCCTCCCTCGTGGTCCCTTCCAACTCTGTTTCTGTGCTCCAGTTTTACAGCTGGGGAACTGAGGCAGGGAGAGATTAAGTGACTTGCCCAGGACCACAGAGAGTCTGAGGCAGAGCAGGGACTTGAGTCCCAGACCGGCACCTAAATTGTTGGCCCATCCGTCCCCTCCATTGTTTCCCACATGCAGTGATGCCTAGCTTGTAGGAGCAGCCGTAGCTAGGACACCCCAATTCTGTTGGGTGCCAACCCCCATCTTGCCCACGTGCAGAAATCAAGACAGGTCAAGCAGCAATAGTACGTCAGGGCCAGCAGACAGCCTCCTCGTTAGATGTGAGCAGCATGCAGGATCCTGCCGGGGGTAAGGAGAACAGAGCCCGTTAACAATCAGATGATCCTCTTCCATATTGAGCTACTCTGATCCGAAATCCGCTTGTTAAATCTCTTGGGGCCCCTTAGTGATGGCCGGTGTTATGCAAATATGAGCCATTACCCTGGATGGCGATTGGTAATTGGCCTTCACGCAGTCACAGCTACTGTTTAGGCTATAGCCATCTTGGGTGCCATTGGCGTATCACTGCTGAGCGTGAGGGCTGCTGGGCTAAGTGCTTGCAGAAAGCCCGGGATCGGTGGGGGCCATCTAAATCCCGGCTCTGTGTAACAAGCTTACCTCCCTGTGACAACTCATGCTTAAAACAAGCTGAATAAACTTGCTAGTCCGGACAGTACACATCTAATTTAGGAGAGCCCAACAGATGGAGGAGCCGTGTGTGTCTAAGTAATGAGGTGAGGGAAAGGAGATTCTGGCTTCGCACATTTTCCTTGCTTCCTAACTGCTGGGTTTCAGTGGTGTTGTCTCTCTCGTAACTGAAGCCGGCTTTTGAGCAACAAACCTGTCTCCAAGGCTCTTTTGGCCTCTCTTCTTTCCTGTAAACTCTGGTGGAGAAAAGGATTTCGCCCCTCATGGGGAATTTCATGGGGCATTTGGCTCCCTCCCAAGCAGCGCTGCTGACCAATGAGCAGAAATCCTATCTTCGGCTCAAGTCTAGCCTAGAAATATAAACAGTGTGGCATTTACACATGAAATTCAGGCAAAATAGCCCCCAGGGCTCTGCCTCGGCCCACAAAATCTAGGCCTACACACCAATGGGAACTGGCGTGTTCTGGTGGTCTCTCTGGAGGTGTGGTGGGGGTGTATGAGCAGCCTCGGAGAGACGAGGTGGATGAGGCAATATCTTTTATTGGATTGACTTCTGTTGGTGAGAGAGACCAGCTTTTGAGCTACACAGAGCTCTTCCTCGGGTTTCGCCAGCAGAAGCTGGTCCAGTGAAAGATATTGCTTCACCCACCATGTCTCTCTAATATCCTGGGACTGGCCCAGCTATAACAACACTGCAGACAACATCAGCAAGTGCTTGGCAGGGACAGGGTTAACGGCAGATCTGCCGTAGGTGTTCCTTCTGACTGCTAGAGCTGCTGCGAAGGGATGGATTAATCTGAAAACCGTTTCCTTTCCGTGCGGAGTAATAGGATCCAGAATTGATCTTTACAACTTCTTGGGCTGAATCCTGCAGGCCGGACTGTGGCCAAGCTCCTGATAAAATCCATGGCTTCAAATAGGTCGAAGGCCTGTTGATTTTGGTGCGAGCTGAGGCTGCTGGACACCCCAAAGGGGAATTTTCTTGTGGTATTTCAGGAGCTGCATGGAAAACGCTTTGCAGGATTTCCCCCCCATCCACTCCCTGGAGCCATCCACTCTCCCTTGCTTGCTTGTTGCTTTTAGTTTTCGGCACAGTAGCCATAATGGGGAGAGACCCCGGCAAACGTAACTCCCTCCGAGCTACCATGACAAGGATGGGCATGTGATAAACATTAGAGCCTCCAGCAGCAACCACCTATCCTCCACTGTGGGGGAAAAAAGCCTCCCGAGTAGCCCAAAATCCAATATCTCCTGTGCAAACAAGAGTTGGCAGGTCTTCAACCATTGATCCAAAGCAAGGAAATAGCAGCTTTTAGCAGCAGCCATTAGGTCTGAAGACGGTAATCAAATCCCTAACCATTTCCAGAGGTGCCCCCTGGAGTCCCGGAGAGGGACGTGATTTCCATCCTAACGCTGGCTGCTTCCTGTTGCCTGCCATTAGGATTGTAAGCAGGTAACTCCTTCTCCAGTTTGCCCTTCGTTACACTGAAAACTCTCCCTGGTCTGGCTCGCAGGACGCCTGCTCTGTGTTGTGACCACTGAATTCGGTTGATTGCTTCACTGGGGGATGTTCCGTGAACTGAGGCGAGCCAGCTGTGCTCTGTAGGTTCTGTCTCTCTCTCTCTCGCACAGTCTCTGGGCTTGAGTGAGTGGTGGTAACGAGAGAGAGCTCGAAGTCTAAGGAACAGTGACACCCAAATGCACCCAAAGACATGCCGAGCAGTGACTGGTGATGGGTCCGAGCTAGCTGTTGGCTAGCTCGGTCCCCGATCACAGCAAGAGCGCAAAGAAAAGGAGTGGTGCTTCTGCCCAAGGATCACCATGAACTTTACAGAGATTAACGAATTAAGCCCCAGGGAACCTCTGGAAGGTGGGGGGAGTATCATTGCCTCCCTGCCACCACTGTCCAGATGAGGAAAGGCGCATACAGTGGCTTGGCCTTGTCTGAGGTCACAGCTGGTTTGTGGCCAAGCCAGGAATGGAATTCTGAACGCCGAAGCCCACACCCGTTCTCACAGAACCCAGGCAAATCCAGAAGCGGACAGACTGAGATGCACACCCATGATGAGGGCCAACTGCTCAAGAATGGGTAAAAGCTACTGTGCCGCCCTCCTGGTTCACTGTTCTTGACTTTCAGAGCTCAATAGTGAGTCGAATTGGTGGTAACAGCAGGACAGCTGCAGAACTTCTGTGCCCTATTCCTAGCTCTGTAACTAATACCCAAGGCAACCCGGTGAAAGACACATTAACCTCTGTGCCTCAGTTTCCCCATCCATAAAAGGGTGATAATGATACTTATCTACAGGGCTGGCTCCGAGGTTTTGGCCGCCCTAAGCTGCCAAACAAAAAACAAAAAAAAACCCACCACCAACAAAAAAAGCCGCAATCGCGATCTGCGGCGGCAATTCGGCGGGAGGTCCTTCGCTCCGAGCGGGAGAGAGGGACCGTCCACCGAATTGCCGCCAAACAGCTGGCCGTGCCGCCCCTCTCCGAAGTGGCCACCCCAAGCACCTGCTTGGTAGGCTGGTGCCTGGAGCCGGCCCTGCCTATCTACCTCACTGGAGAGTTGTAACCCTTAATGAACAAAGTGCCTAGAGGTCCTCAGGTGGAAATGGTATTATACATGTGCAGACTGTTGCTTTTCTGTCTCTGACCAAGCTAGAGCTTAAAGCTCTCCCTACAAATAACTCCACAACTGGTATCTATTCCCTTGGGAATTTGGGATTGAACAGAGGCACATATGGTGGGTCTGGGTTGCCTTCCCATGGGGGGGAGCAGAGATCTGAGGATAGTGTGGCATGATGCCATCCGGTTTGGAGTGCAACCTCTGAATGTGGAACAGGTGGCAGGTACTGCTAACGCCCATTGGAAATGGCTCGGTGCAAATGGCAAGGATGATGTGTGGGCAGCATCTCAGGAACATGCAGGGACCATGTGAGCCAAGAACCTGGGCACAGGGTCTCCTCTCCTGCCCCACACTAGTTCCCTGATATATACACACTGGGAGCAAAGGGCGAGAGCTATTCCCTGGACTGGGAGCCCAGGAGCATGGTGTAGAGCCTGCCATCAGCACGTTGCTGCTCCGAGCCCTGGTGGTGTGTGACTAGGTTACTTCCCTGCTCTGCAAAACTCCTGTGGCTGCTACAGGGCCCACCCCCAGGAACAAGCCACCGCCCAGCACTCCCTGCCTTCTGCCTGGCGTTTGGACTCCGTGCTGCACAGCAGAGGATCGCATCGGCTTTTACAGGTGCAGAGGCGAGTTGCTCAGGCAAGCAGGTGGCGAGGAGCCCAGTCCCACAGCTCTGTGTTGGGGTTTCCGAACGCCTGCCATCAGGAGGGATGGACCTTGGTGGGAAGCAAGACTGGTCTCCTCCCTTTACTTCTAACAGGCCGGTTCTCCGTCCGTCTACTCCCGTCCCAGCCGAGGATCAAGGATTTGCAAACAGAAAGGTGATAGATGCACTGCTCAATCCGTGCATGCGCACAAAGGGAAGAAGGGAGCAGAAGTGGGAGGCAGGGACGGGCACAAGGATGTGCTGCTCCTGCACCAAACCGTGGCTGGGGTCACTGAGAAGGGGAGGACATTAACTTCCCTCCCAAGCTGCGAGGAGCATTTAAAAGCTCATGGGCTGGAAATCTCCCCTTGTCCCTTATTGTCACTTCCTAGGCGGAGCGTGCACACAGCTAGCTGTGGGTGGGGATGGCACAGCTCCTGTCTCAGGCTCTGCTGGGCTGTGCAGAGAGCCACACCGGAAATGTGCTCCCTTCCGTACCGAAGAAGAGATGCTCTCTGGCTCCCAGGGAAGAGCTGCCTCTACCTCGCCCTTCAGTGATGCTGCTGGTGATGGCTTGCAACTCAAGTGCCCTATCCCAGGGGCACCTGGGCCCCATTAACCCCCACCAGTGCAGACTAGCTCTTTCAGTAAGCCTTTGTCCATCATGCCTCTGTTACTGGCCCTTTAAATTAGACAGCACCCAAGCAGCTGCAGCCCTACAGTGGCCATTTTGGCTGCTGCTTATTGCATCTCTCTTCCAACTGGCTGGGTGCCGTTTAACCCCTCTGTGACCAGGGACCCAGGGGAGCCAGCTGAGTTCACTGAATTAGGGTTAACTGCAAAGAATGGGGCAGGCAATCCCCAAAGCTGGTGGATAGTCCCATACTTAGATTTACCAAGCCAGCCCAAAGCAGCTTCTATTATACCTCACGGGTTACTCAGAAACCAACAGCACAATTCCCTTAAAGTAACCCAGCCTCGGGCCTCCACCCAGACACCCAAGTCAGGTGTGATGAAGATTTTTGAAAATCTTATTTCATCGTATAAAAAGGTTCAATCAGACACATTACCTCCCAGGTTAATGAATACTCTAGACCTTTCCCAAATACACGCTTACAGACAATTCTTATTAACGAAACTAAAAATAATTAGAAGAGAGAGAGAATATGGTTAAATGATCAATATACATACAGACATGAGTTCAATTCTTGAGGTTCAGATACACAGCAGAGATGATGCGCTTTGTAGTTGCAAAAAGTTTTTCGAATTTAGTCCATAGATTATAATCCCATGTCCAATCTCCTATTCGGGGTGTTCCAGTTTAGGACTGGGATCTCCTCTTGCGACTTAAACTTCCCCTGATGAAGTTTAAGCAGATCTGAGATGACAGGAGCAGGACCAATGTGTCTTTTATACAATGTTCTAGCATCTACTTGACCAAACAGTCCTGGGTAAACAATAGGCAATCAGGGTGACTTTGAAGTGGGTCCATCATTGGTACTTAGCTACAGGAATTAACATAAGGCAATTGCCTGTTCTTCCACCATTCCCAGATTGGCTATACATTTCCAAGAGAGATGAATACAGCGACAACCTGTTTACAGTTCCTTTAAATGTTAAGATGTTCTTTCTTTTGATCTCTGAGTTAACAGAATACAGCATAGACATTAATTACATTGTTGACCACTACCGATATGTATGTAAATACACAAACATTATCTCCCCATATGGCTTTGAGGGTTGAATTTGAGTCATTCATCTTGCAGGACGCTTAACCCTTTCTGGTCATGCGTCACACCCTCCCCTTCACACTGACTGTCTCCTCAGGAGAGCAGATGTCCTACTTCCCCTCCTACTGGTCTGGGCAGGTGGCCAGACACAGACAAAGTGTTAATGCTGCACAGGGGGAATATGGCACTGCAGAACAGGGTTGGAGAGATGGGCTGACTAAGCAGAAGGTTCCTGCCCTGGCATGCCATGGGGTGGGTTGGTTTGGTGCTGATAATGTGCTTGGTGCTGTACAAGGCCCAGGATGCAGACGAGCCCTCTGAAAGGTTCATAATCAGAGACTGGCCTGACGAAGTCAAGGATGTGCTGAGCAACAGAGGAGGGTGCAGCTTAGGGTGTATTTTTCTTACCTGTACAATTCCTAGGAGGGGTTAGAATGAGGAGAGCTTGGCTCGGCAAGCTGGGCCTGGCAGGTTATGCAGTGCCAAGGGGGCTGCGTGGGAAGGGATGTAGAAGGGAGCAGGCGAAGGAAACCAGCAGGATGTCAAAATTCGCCTCATGGCCAGAGCACGGAGGCCATAGGGGATGCCTAGGAGGCAGTCTGAGATGTAGGCCTGGGCAAAGCTGAGTGGGGCCTTTCAGCTAAGGAGGAGCTGGTGCGGGGGGTGAAAGTGGCAGAGATTCCCTGGAGAAGTTGTTTAAGACAGGTTCAGGCTTTACGTTGCCAGGGAGCCCATCAGTGTGGGAGAGTCTCCTCTCTAGGGGAGGTCCTGACAGCCTAGCAGGGTCTGGGGAAGAGATGCAGGGAGGCAGTTCAGCTGCACAGGGACTCCACAGGGACAATGCTGGCCCTGAGCGTCACGGGTTCTAGGGTGCGACCATCCACCCCCCCCCAGTCAGTGCCATCTGTTGGAATCTCCCTAGAGTTTCCTTCACCTTGTTTGATATTTTTTTCTCTTTCTGCTGTGTGTGTGTGTGGGGGGGGGAGTTCATCTATCTCTTGCAAGCTACTGTTTTGTGCTGTTTGACACTTATTCAATATCTCATTACATGATTCTGTATTTAGGCTCCAAACCTATGAATTGTATAGAAAATATCTTCCCTTCTCAAGAGCAAGGGCAGTGTTGTCTGGTGCCTAGAGCACTGGCCTGGGGTCAGGAGACCTGGGTTCTTTTCCTGGTTTGGCCACAGACTTGTGTCATACTTGGCAAGGCCTGTCCCTGCTCCGTGCCTCAGTTTCCCCATCTTTAAAATAAGGATAATGATCCCCCTCCTCTGTAAGACACCTAGAGACATAGGGATGAAAAGGCCTATAAAAGAGCTAAGTATTCTATGGAAATGCAAGTTTTTTTTTTCTTTAACCAGTGCTTTAGCTGCGTTTTCCAAAGACACAAGCTTGCATGTTTTTCCTACTCTATATTTTTGAAAAACCTAAACAAAGAGGATTGTTTAAACACAAAAGCTGGTTGAATTTGCAGTTTATTTTGGGATCACATTTCAGCTGCCTTTGTAGAAATTAAAAAGCAATTTATTTTTCTTGTCATTTTAAAAAAACACCACCACCCCAACTGTTGGTTGCTGTGAAAAGGAATTTAGGCTGTGAACAATGCTGGGAAATTCAGGATGGTTAATCAAACTGGTGAGCTAAGGGAATACTAAATGCCCAACATATCCATTGCCCAGCCTGGGGCAAAAGAATAGGCTCGTCATGTTCACTTCCAGACTCTCTATCCTCATGACTTTTTACATCAGGCAAGAGTCCTGCACAGAATGAAACCTAGAACTGAAGTTCAGAGAACCAGAACAAAGGAAACAACACAAAGGTTCATTCAGGGGAGGAGGGTTGGAGTGCAAGCCCAAGATCTTGCAAGCCCAACCCTTAGACTACATGGGGGGAGGACTCCCGCCAAAGAGATCGGTACTGAAGTACTGAACCAATGTCTGTCCCATCCTGGTACTGCTCTGCTGTTGGCGGTGCTGCCTTTTGGATAAGAGGTAAAATCTTGGCCACTAGTTGTCATTAAGGACCACTGAATCTATAAGCAGGAGATGCTGCAGCTTCAAATGTGTATGGTATCTTTGTCCTAGACTGCAAGGTACTGTAGTGGTACTACTATGCACTGTTAACAGTGCCTCATCCCAGAAGTAGCTGCATTTTAGTGGTATATTAAGTGATTCAGGTTATATACATGGTATATGAGTTTGTAAAGCTTTTTGGCTTCCATTAGGATGCAGGACTCTCAATTAAATTTAGGGGCATTAAATTGCTATATATCATTTTGTGTCCACTAGTCCTAGACCCCACACATACGGTGCACTGAGAACTCCTCTGCTGGTTTTCTGAGGCTGACATCCCTTTTTTATGTTGTTTGGTCCCAGGATATGAGACGAGGTGGGTGAGGTAATATCACAGAGCTCTGTGGAGCACAAAAGCTTGTTTCTTTCTCTCTTTCTCACCAAAAGAAGCTGGTCCAATCAAATATATATTGCCTGACCCAATTTGGGTCTCTCGGCCTCTTCTTCAGTTTGATCAGCGAACAATTCAAATGGAAGTTGGATCTCAGGCTCATCCGTCCCCCGCTTTTAGAGGGGCTTAAAGTACTTTGCATTTTTCCACTTGATTTCCACACTCTTCTTCCCCCCCCCTCCTCCTTTTGAGTGGAGTGATAATTAATATGGCAGCTTTTGGTTTAACATTAACTAACGGAAGCTCCCTTGAGACTTTAGTGCACCAGCTTCCGTTCTGAGAGCAATGGACTTGGAGAGCAGCTGGCTAGCTTTATCCTGGAGGCCAGCAGGGGGAGCACCTACCATAGTTTTATGGGCCTCAGCAGTGGCTTGATGGGATTTTTCTTATTTCAGTAGATCATCAGCATGCAATCAGACACTTGCATCCATCTGGCAATCAGATCTATGGACAGGTATTAAAAAGATCAGATTAGACATCAGACCTTCTTAGGGATGGCAGTGAACAATATTTTGTTTTAAATTCAAAATAAAACATTACTTTTTATGCTGTTGTACATATGCAGATTTGAACTATTTAGGCCTAAAATGTAAGTAAACAGGGGGTGTTTCTGCACATTTCTAGTTAAAAACAACGACCTTTCCGCACTGAGGTTTTGGTGACAATAAAAAGATAAACTACAGCATTAGAGCAGATCATAAATGATCTGGAAAAAGGGGTAAAAAGTGAGGTGGCAAAGCTTGCGCATAATGCAAAATAACTTAAGCCCAAAGCAGACTGCAAAGAACTAAAAAAGGATCTCACTAAATTGGGTGACTGGGCAACAAAATGGCAGACGAAAGAATAATCCCAACTATACATACAAAATAACAGGATCTAAGTTAGCTGTTAGCACTCAAGAAAGAGATGTTGGAGTTCTCCGAAAACATCGCTGCAGCACACTGAGCAGATCATAAACACCTAACCGTGTTAGGAACGAGATAGGTAAGACAGAAAATATCATAATGTCACTATATAGCAGGGGTAGGCAACCTATGGCATGTGTGCCAAAGGCGGCACGTGAGCTGATTTTTCAGTGGCACTCATACTGTCCGGGTCCTGGCCACCGATCTGGGGGGGCTCTGCATTTTAATTTAATTTTAAATGAAGCTTCTTAAACATTTTAAAAACATTATTTACTTTACATACAACAATAGTTTAGTTATATATTATAGACTTAGAGAAAGAGACCTTCTACAAACGTTAAAATGTATGACTGGACCACAAAACCGTAAATCAGAGTGAATCAATGAAGACTCGGCACAGCACTTCCGAAAGGTTGCCGACCCCTGCTATATACATTCATGGCATACCCCACACCTCAAATATTGAGTGCAGTTCTGGTCACCCAATCTTAAAAATAAATAAATAATTGGAATTGGAATTGGAAGGTACAGAGAAGGGCAACAAAAATGATTAGGGGTATGGAACAGCTTCCATGTGAGGAGAGATTAAAAAGATGATTAAGGGTGGGATGTGATAGAGGTCTATACAATCATGAAAGGTGTGGTAAAAGTGAATATGGAAGTGTTATTTACCCCTTCACATCACACAAGAACTAGGGGTCACCCAATGAAACTACTAGGCAGCAGGTTTAAGACACATAGAAGGAAGTACTTCTTCACACAATGCACAGTTAACCCATGGAACTTGTTGCCAGAGGATGTTGTGCAAGCCAAAAGTATAACTGGGTTCAAAAAGAATTAGGTAAGTTGATGGAGGAGAGGTCCATTAATGGCTATTAGCCAAGATGGTCAGGGACACAACCAGTGCTTAATTTGTAATGAAAGAGGTGCTGGGGCTATGAACTGGGGCTTAGGCCTGGCAAGCCATGGCACAAATTAACCACTGGACAAAGCCCCAGGCTTTGATGTCCCTAAGCCTCTGACTGCCAGAAGCTGGTACTGGACGACAGGGGATGGGTCACTCAATAATTTGCCTGTTCTGTTTGTTCTCTCTGATGTGTCTGGCACTGGCCTGTCAGAAGACAGGTTACTGGGCTAGACAGACTGTTGGTCGAAGCCAGTGTGGCCTGTTCATAGGTTAAGTAGGGATTTTTAAATGCCCTGTAGAGCCCAAATGTGGTGACTCTGTGCTAGTGCATGTGGTCCAGGGACTGAAATGAACTACAAACAAAAGGGAAATGGCCCAGACTAGTCATTGCCCAAGATGAATTAAGTGCTAAAAGCAATCAGCAGTGGGTTTTTGGAGATGATTAGAGTTAATGATTAGGGCTATTAGCAGCTGATGAGTAGGGATTAATTGAACCCTGCAGTTATACAAACCTGACCCTGCAAGGACCAGCTGCAGGCCCTAGCGTAGGGCCACCACTGCAGGCTTAGAGTGCCAGGTAACCCGGCTGGAGCTCTGGCGTGTTGGACAGCGGCTTTCTGCAGTGGCTGCCCCTGGAACAGGCTTGGTAGGGGCAGGGGATATTTTTAATGGAGATTTTAAAGTTTAGCGTGAGTGATGCAAGGTTGGGTGTATTCCCTCCCCCCTCCCCCGCAGAGGAAGACTGAGACACCCATGATCAAAAGGTAGGCAAACAGAAGGGCTGGTAGGGGCTACACTGCACCCAAAAGGGTGTGTGGGTCTGTGTGCACATGTGTGTGCTTTGTCTTGTCTACCCCACTCACGTGAATCCGTTCCTGGTGTGAAAATCCTGTAGAGCACAATAGAGTGACAGTCTCTATATAGAATTGGGAAACCAGCCCGCAGAATTCCCTAGCAGGGATCTCCTCCTCTAGTCAATTCTGTAGGACTGTTAGAAATCCTGGGGAAATGGCACCCTTCTCAGTTACATTTTTAGAGTAATGTCTATAGGAGCCTATTTAATGTGTATAAAAACCCTATTGGATTCGTTCCTATTACAACTGATACAGTTGTCCGTAAGATCTGTCTTTGTCACTATTTATGGTCACAGAACACATACTCTATAATTGTCAGTCAGCCATATACATGCAGTCAAAGCGTTCACATTCACGACTCTTGGCTTCAGAAATGCAGATTTCCACCCGGTGAACTAAACAAGAGCAGCTTCCGTAGGTCCCCCAATAGAGGTGGCTCTTTATGCACAGACAGGTGTGACTCTTATCCAGTAGAGGGCACAGAGCGGTTGTGTACACACGAGCCGCGCCGTCTCAGAAAACAAAGGAGTCCTGTTACAGCCTGTTTTGTTAGGCGGAATCTCATTTTTTTACCAATTGTCATAACCTTCTAGGCCCCTCTGTTTTCCTCTGTCCTCACAGAGGAGGCCCCTCTGTCCACAACACTCCGAACATCCTGGAATATGCTCTTTTAAGGCAATTAATTTTTAATATGGGCAGTGCCTAGACGCTCCAGTGGTGGATCCAGTACCCTGTTGTGCTGGTTGCTATCCACGCACGTGATTGAGACCCTCCCTTCCCCAGAGAGTTGGTGTTCTGTGTGCTTTCTGCCACATCGTTTAAGTGGACCTGCTATTCACTGAACCCCACAGCTCCTGATTAGACACCTCTCCACAACTTGCCACATTGCTGGCGTTCTTAATCTGTGATCCTTCAGCAAGTTTTCACTCCGACCTCTCCCTTTCCCGTGCCAAATTCAATTATTTTTTTTCAAGCAAGTGTAAGCCACTGCTTCAAAGTGTTAAGTGTTCCTGTAGTGCCTGATCCCCAATAGCCTAGTTCTGCTACCCTCTAATGGGGATACTCCTTTAGCTCCAGCAATAGACCCTCTGCTTTGAGCATGAAAGGTTCAGGTCCCAGCCCTGCCATCAGCCAGTAATACCTCACTTTCATATAATGCTTTTCATCAGCACCTGTCAAAGTGCTTTACAAAGGAGGTCCGTATCATTCTCTGCATTTTACAGGTGAGGAAACAGCACAGAGGCGAAACGACTTGCCGAAGGTCAGCCAGCAGGCCAGGGTCAGAGCTAGGAATAGAAGCCAGGTGGCCAGAGTCCTCTGTTCAGTTTTCTGGACCACACTGCCTCCCAGTGATAAAAGGGTCATTGCACGATGTTTTGTGAGGTGCTGCATCAACTCTTTAAAGTCCAGATCTAGCGTATCTATAGCACTCCCTTCATCTCTTAGCTTTCCACTTCTCCAAAAAAGTGATTGATTCTCTGGTGTGATTTTTGTTCTTTAGAAATGCATACGGCTTGTTGTTCCTGGTTCCATTACCCTCTAGTTGCTTACACAAATGTTCTGTGCAAGATTCCAAGGTATGATATAGAGAGTCTCATTCATTCAAGGTCAGCTGCTTTTACTTGTGCTTCAAAGTATCTGGTACCAGGAGCAATTTTTCTAAAGACTTTTTTTTTTATTGTATTCAGTACAAAGAGGCACACAATTCAGCAAGTCCTACTGGAATCAAAGAGCCACCCCCAACTTGTACAATTGCACATAGCATTGATCTAGATAATGAGAATGTGTATAAAAAGGGATGCTTTTTAAACCTGATTCCTAGGGTGCCACCTGTCCATTTATGATGGCGTAGTGGTCAACGCCTTAAGGGGAACTGTATCTTCCATAGACTCAAAACAAAGTTAAGTATCTCATGTGACTGTGGATAGACGAACACGGGTACCCCTCTGATACGTCTCATCAGGGCTGCTGAAACAATTTATACAGCGGGGTGGCTGAGAGCCATTGAACCAAACTGCAAACCCTCTATATAATGGAATCCACTTCAAGCCAACAGAACAAGGAATACTTGTGGCACCTTAGAGACTAACAAATTTATTTGAGCATATGAAGCCCACGAAAGCTTATGCTCAAATAAATTTGTTAGTCTCTAAGGTGCCACAAGTGCTCCTGTTCTTTTTGCTGATACAGACTAACCTGGAAACCTGTCACTTCATGCCAGGGGGTCTGGCAGCACCCCAAATTCCAGCACCGATGCATCTCATTGAATGAGTCGCACTCATGACTTTCTCTGGCTGTTTCTCGAACCTGGTTCCATTGGTGTTCAGAGACTTTAGGGTCTCTTACAGGACAGACAAAGTGCAGAGCAAGTGAATGTTAGGACCCCTGACCATAGGCAACAAACATAGGAGGCTGACTCTACAGCCTTGACTACACTGGCCTCTTCTGTGTAAATCTCCTCCCACTGCCCTACTACTGGTGCCACTCCATTGTTGGTTGCAGCAATAATGGAAGGGCCAACACTTGCAAGCAGCCATTGACATTTTTATCACTGTGATGTCTAGATCCATTCTGCGCTCCAAATCTAGCCAACAGGGACTGGTAAAATCAAGCTGAAGATGGCCCAGAGGCCCAGTCATCCACTTGGAAACTGGGAAGAGTCCTTCTCCCTGCCGGTCCCTCAGCTGGTGTAAGCTGGTGAGGCTTCATTGATGTTTAATGGTGCTTTGGTGCTTGTTTACATTGCCTGGACAGCTGTCCTTGTCACTGCATGTAGTGCGACCCTGCAGCCCTGCCACAAACTCAGACCCAACACTACTGCCATGTGCCACGTGTTAGGAAACACTTCTTTGAAACAAGTTAAGTCAGCCAGTGTGGACAGGGTACAGGTAGCTCTCCCCTCAAGGAATGCTTGGAATATCCAGGGTGGTGTTTAAAATGACCCTGTCCTGAGAGGCTTTCAGTGGTAGCTTGCAGGTGAAGGAAGCCTGGTGGGGCACGTCTCTGGGACCTCTTGCTTTCCAGATTGATCCTAGTCTGAGCCCTTCTTTTTCAGCCCCGTCTCCACTGAGAGCTGGGGCCTACCCACTGTCATTCCTGCTCTGTGCATCAAGCAGAGGGGGTCACTCGAGTGCCTCCCATCCCTCTCACTGCTTTCAAGGGCTGATGGCTCTGCTTGCACAAAGGGATTGATTAGCTCCAAGGCTTTATTCTGCTAACATGGAACTGCAGCTGGTGGGTAGCACCCGAGATGCACTCCCCCAAAGCAAGAGCGAGTTCCCTGCCCTGAAGAGCTTACAATCTGGGTGTGCATAGCAGGGTGAAAGGGCAGAGCAGGGAGGGGAGCTGGCCTGCCCAGCAGGTTTCATGGGTTTCCAGAACGTGTTGGAGGAGCTGGCAGGGGACGGGGTCGGTGGCGTACAGCCTGGCGGCTGCTTGTGGTGACACAAAGCCAGGGATGTGAGCACAAGCCCCGTAGCGAAGAGATGCTGGCGGAAGGGAAGCGAAGATGTAGGCAGGAGCATGGCTGGGAGGGGGAGAGGTCTGAAGGGTAGGTAGATGCAGAGGTTCAAAAGGAGCGTTACATGACCAGGGTGGGCGTTGTGGGCAGCCTGGAGCTGGGGCCGGATGGGGCAGTTGGAATAATCAAGATGAGGAATTCACAACCCATATAAAGATGTGACCGTGTCCACTTTGGTGCTCCCCGGGGATCAACAGGGCCACAGGAGCAAAAGAAAAGCTGCCCACCAAGGGCTCCCCTGTGCCGGGGTTTGGCGGGGATCGTTCCCTCCTGGCGGCTCGCTAATGCAGCGTCTCCCTGGGCAAGCTTTGGGCCCCACCAGAGATGAGCAGAATTCCTGCCCTGTCCCTTCTCACCCCGGGGGCCACCTGCACGTTCCCGGAGTCCCGGCTGAAACCACCCCGAGGGAAGTCTCTTCCCTCACTCGCTGGACTCCATCTTTGAGCGGGTCTGCCCTACTTTGGGAGCCGGGCTCACCTCCCCCGAGCCCCCTGCCACGAGCCGCTCCCGGCCCGATTCTCGGCGCAGCAGGGGCGGGCGCTTCCCTGCCCTCCCCGGGCGGGGGTGGGAAGGGGAGCGGAGCGGAGCTCGCCATCTGCATTGGACCACGGCCGGGCGTGTTTGTTTTGGAGCAGATGTAAACGCGGGGCCCTTTGCGCTGGGAGGCGGCGCAGATGGCGAAGGGGTTTGCTGAGGCCAAGCCCTGAGGCCCCTGGAAGGGAGGCGGGGTGAACTCCGCTCCTGTCCCGGGGCTCGCTCCGAGTTCGCCCTGCTCCCCTCCGCCGCCGCCCCGTATCCCCGCGGCTGGCAGGGGAGTAGCGAGCCCTGCTAGGGCGGGGTGGGGGCTCTGATCTCTCCCGGGTCGCTGCCTAAGCCAGCCCTGGGCCATTGTGGCAGCCGGCACCCGCGGCCTCCTCCCCGCGACCTGCAGCCTTTTGTTAGGCAGATGCAGGCAGGAGGCGGGGGGGGGGGGGCGATGACCAGCCCCGCTTCCCACGTCACGTTGTGAGTGAGACAAAACAGGAGCAAAGCTCAGGCTCGCAGACGCACTGAGCTGCCTCCCCCTCGCGCGTCGGCGCCGCCGGGCTCCGAGCCGCCCAGAGGCCGGGAGCGCAGGGCGGCCGGGGTGGGGCCGGGGCTGGGGCTGGAGCAGGGCGAGCTCTCCGGCCCCGCCAGCCGCTGAGCCCCCTGCCCTGGGCTCGGGATTTCAGCACCGCGGAGAGCTCCCCGCGGCCGGCCGGCCGGCCCCGGGCATGGCCAGCGCGCAGCAGGGCGAGAAGCAGCTGTTCGAGAAGTTCTGGAGAGGCACCTTCAAAGCCGTGGCCACGCCGAGACCCGAGAGCGTCATCGTCGCCAGCATCACCGCCCGCAAGCCGCCGCCGAGGTGAGGCTCGGGGAGAGGCTCCGCCGCCCTGGGGCAGAGGGAGCTAAGCCAGCCCATTGCGCTCGCTGGGGCTTGGCTGGAGTGGGGGAGCCAACGTCCGGCAGGGCAGGGCATGGGAGGGGGGGTAGGTTGGGGGTCATCTCCCTGGGAAACTTTCCCTAGACTCCCGGTTGGGACTAGGGTGGCCAGACAGCAAGTGTGAACAATCGGGACAGGGGCTGGGGGGTAATAGGAGCCTATATAAGAAAGACCCCAAAATCAGGACTGTCTCTATAAAAGCAGGACATCTGGTCACCCTAGCTGGAGGGGGGTGAGCAGCCTGGGGCATGTGAGCGCTTTGGTTTCCTAGCTCCGCTCCGGTCTCTGGGGCAGCCACGGATGGAAATATCCCCTCTTGCTGCTGCGGTGTGGAGGGGGAAGGCAGCGGAGCGCTTCGTGCCAGGTTGAGGTCTGTGTCTGGGTCACTGCCCGCCTGAGTGGAGTTGGCTAGTGGGAACCAGACTCAGTGGGGTGGAGGTGGAAGGGTCAGGCGCGCCGCTAGTCAGTTTGAATGAAAGGAAACGGGAGAACTAAGACCAAGGACCTGACCTGGAGGAAGGAAGGTCGGTGGCAAGGGAAGACTGAGCAGGTGGGAGGATTTAGCACTTGCTTATTGGTGACACAGTCAAAGTTGGATCATGTCAAAATTAACCCTGAGCAAAGCTATTCCTGTAATGAGCCCTGTCCTGCTATTTCATCCCAGCCCCAGCAAGTCCTTAGCTCTTCTAGAAGGGAAACAGCTCAGGTGAACTCCTGCTCCAAGCTCCTAAAAGAGCCAGGGATCCTAAAAGAGCTAGTGTTTCCAGAGGAGATACAGCTGGCTGAATGCTGCAAGGACTGGTGAACGTTCAACCCGCCAGCTCTCTTTGGGGTCTGTGCCTCCTTCATGGTCGGGCCCAATACAGGCAGACCAGCACAACTGTTCACAGAAATGTGCACAGAAGGCTTAGGCATCACAAATGTTCCTGCCAATCTGTATTCCCCTGGGTACTAGCCCAGAGCCTTCACCTTGTGCTTTTGGGAGTCATCCAGTCATTGCGCTTTAATAATACAATGTGGGTCCGCTGACCAGTACCCCCAGCAAATATTCTGAAGCAGTGGTCCTGGTGAATGCTGGAATATATTTGCGTAGCCCATTTGTTGGTATGGAGGTGGGGGGACCTCCAAGTCTTGAAAATCCAAGTCTGGTTCCTGATAACTTGCAAACAGGAAACTAATTCTGTACCCCAGTGGCTCTCAATTTTTCCAGACAACTGTACCCCTTTCAGGAGGCTGTTTTGTCTCCCGTACCCCCAAGTTACACCTCACTTAAAAACTACTTGCTTAAAAATCAGACATAAAATACAGAAATGTCACAGCACACTATTACTGACAAATTGCTGACTTTCTCATTTATACCATATAACTATAAGATAAATCAATTGGAGTACAAGTATTGCACTTACATTTCAGTGCATAGTATATAGAGCAGTATAAACAAGTCATTGTCTGTATGAAATTTTAGTTTGTACTGACTTCGCTAGTGCTTTCTTCTGTAGCCTGCTGTAAAACTAGGCAAATATCTAGATGTGTTGATGTATCCCCTGGGAAGAGCTCTGCATACCCCCAGGATATGTGTACCCCTGGTTGAGAACCACTGCTGGACACCACTCCCTGCAAACCCGTTCACTTAGCTCTAATTCTGAGTTTATGCTAAAGTGTCCCTGTAAATTTTGTGATCAGTAACTTAGTGGTTTGTGGCAGGTTTTGTTTTCAGGATGACTAGTAACAAGTGTAGGCAGGTGCATAAACGTCCTGGAAATACCCAAATCTGCGAAGCTGGCATTGTCATGACCTGCCACATCCTGGGGCTAAAACTTAAAGATGGCAGGTTGTGCTGCCTGCAATGGTTCAGTATCTTATCCGCCTTTCATTCCTTAAAGATCATGGGAGATAATGACATCCGATTGTGTATTTTATTTAGTAATTATGGAACACACTGGTCTACAGCTGTCTAACAGAGAGACCAATATTTTACTTGACGTCTGTGTCCCTCCCCTTTATTGTTGGGGAGGGTTAAGATGTCTATGAAGGTTGAAACAGAGAGATGATGGCTGTGTATGCCTATTCCAGTCTCTTGTGCTTTTGAACTGATATTTGTGTTTAAACAAATAATTGTGTAGGTGTCTATCTGTAATTCCTCAGAGGATTTCTCATAAAAAAATCAATCACAATCAAAATGAAGGGACAGCAGGATAAAAGGGCTGAATAAAATAACTTTAAGAGCCATGAAAAGTGAAAATGTTTCTTTGCTTTGAACTAGAAGTATAGTATAGTGTTTTAAGGTCAGGGTTTCTCATTTTCTTGGGTTGCTGCCATTAATTTCATCCTTTGATGACTGAGGAATACTGTGAGTTGCGTGCAGTTCTTAGCAGAAGAAAATGATTGGATTGTATATTATCCTGGAAACTTACAGCACAAAGCTTATTCCAGAGCCTCTCCCTTTATTGTTGTGCCAACAGCGATGCCGTCTGTCCTATAAGCATTTTTAAAACCTTTGGTTGGATTTTCTTTTTTTTTAACCTCTTCCCACCTTTACATTCTAGAAGTCAAATCCTCATTTGCTACAAATCATTGCAATTCCATTTAAGTTAACAGATCTGTGCTGGTTCACATCTGCTAAAGATTTGGCTTTAGATATTTTAAAAGGAGTTCCATAGCCCTGCTATTTCAAATCTTTTTAGTGCGCTGAGAACCCTGTCTCTCTTTTTCCCCTCCCCCGAACCCCATATCCATTCTGGAAAATAGTTGTGCTTTAGAGCCAGCTATAGCAACATCTCACTAGGGCCGGCACCCCTAGAATCTGTAGAACATCCTCTTAGAACCTCCAGAATTCCCACTGATCCAACCTGCATTGCTGTCAGTCTAACTCTAGACCCTGGAACCCGTAGAATGATTGCCTACTTAGCACCCCCATCCCTGAACTTATCACCAAGTCAGTACAAATGCAGATGAATATTTTTTTTGCCTCGTAAACTCCGGAGGGGGCCTAGGAAGATTCCAATTTAGGTTGAGATCTGCTCCCCTTTCATTCACAGCAACTAACTGGCTCACTGTCAATAGGTGGACTCGGATGAAATGGGAGTCTAAATATAGACATTTTCATGTGTTAAGTGGTAATGCGGCATTATTGCAGCTGGGCTCCTATAAAAGGCTGTGTCTTATTGGTTACGTTTGCAAAGAATCAGTTACTTTGGATCTTCCAAATAGAGCCCATGCAGGAAGACAAGATGGGGCCTGATTCCCACTGCCCCATGCCTTGTGTAATCATATACCTATACCAAGTGGGAGCAAGTTGCTACCCAATCAGAATGGCAGGGTTTTGCACAGGTGTAGATGCTGGCGCAGGGCAGCAGAGAATCCAACCCAGGCTCCAGTCTTGTGTGCCAGCTGCTGTCCTCTTTCCAGAGTTTTGCTGATATGCTGAAAACCAACACTTGGGATTGGCCTTGCATGCCTGGCCATGCACAGTACTGGCGACTGTCCTAGGTGCCCTCAGGCAGGTTAGAAGGGTACAGAGGGGCACCCAGCAGTCTGTGCCCAGAACAAATTCTAGTGCCGTCAGCCAGTGTTCTCCTACAGGTTCCTGGGCAGCGCATTTTGGCCCCCTTGAAGGAGGAACAGCATATTCTCCATTTTTCACCTGCCCTTAGTGGTAGAGGGTGGGGGAGAGAGGTGGAGCCATTGCCATTACCTTCCCCCACCTGCTTTCAGACAAGTAACCCTCAAAGGAGGGTGCAAGCAGCGTCTCCATAGGGTTTCTGGGCAGCCCACGTGCAAGACAGAACCTTCTCCACCCTAACCCTTCCCCTCCCCAGGGCACCCAGGCTACCAGGATCTATTAGGGTTTGAACAGTGCCAGTCAGTCCAGTGTGGGAGCGGGGCTGCCAGCTGCACAGATCAGTCACTGATTAGTTGCCATGGGGGCCGCACCCCTACTTGCTCTCCAGCACGCCCGCAGGGATACCTCTGGGGCACAGCTGATAAACCCAAGCCCCTTGCATAGATGCTAACTACACAACAACGTTTACAGGCAAAAAAATTATGTCAGTCACGTAACATAGCAATAGATTTTCCATGTATGCTTGGCTGATTTCTTGCAGCTCCCATTGCCTCCAAGTGGTGTTTTTGGAGCTCAGCACCTCTGGAAAATCAGGCCTGAATAATCCAGAAAGGTTTATTTAAAGTGTTTTTATTCCTCATTCAGATGCTTGTACAGTAATGTAAGGAGGCCCCAGCGGTTTATTCCAGCTGAGAAAACAAGCATTCATATACCAATTTGCTTCATAAATTTCAAAGATGCAGATTACAAGGTGGTAGCTCTCAGTTAATTACAAACACACACACTGGTAAAACGCATCCAGTGGCTTTCTCTTCCTTGTGTTGTAGGTCCTGACCCTCTAGCTTCTCTGTCACTTGTAAGGGAAGAAGAAGTAGTAGTTCAAATGCATCGGGCAGAATTATGATCTCTAAAAAGTGAGTCACAGCTCTTCTATAGATAGAGCATGAGAATGGCTTTCTACCCATTTGGTTCAACCAAGGATTGCGACTTAAAACCAAAATAGCGGTTAGTAATTCAAAGCAATGTTTGTGCTGCACATATTCAGAGGGGTTCTTCTGACAGCCTGTGGGCCATCACAAGTGCTGTATAATGGATGGCTCTGAGCTTGGAAGAAACTGATGCAGTTTTGTGTCTGAACTGGTTTCTTATTTTCTTCTTAAAAGTTAATTTAACAGGGAAATTTTTGTTGCCATTTTCTTGATTTTTTTTGTGGGGCAGGTTCATGTTATCTCTTAGGACACTAACAGTGGGCACGTCTAGAACACTTTGCATCTGAAGATCTTAAAAGGTTAAGCATTGAATCCTTGAAGCATATTATTAGCCCTTTTTTCCAGAAGGAGAAACTGAGGCAGACAGCTGAAATGCCTTGTCCAAGGTGTGTCAGCTCATCAGTGATAGAGCTGGGATTAGAAACCAAGATTAACATTGCAGCACCTCTGAGTGGGATTATTATTTTTTTAATAATCAATTTACAAGGAACTTCAGTTTCCCCATGAGGTGAAGTGACTTTCCCAAGGTCACACAGTTAGTCAGTGGCAGAGACTGGAAAGAGTGTGCAGTTTTTCTGACCCCCAGTCATGTGCTTCAGGCACTAGATGGTGTTTCCTCTCTGGTGTCAGAATTGTCAGAAATAATCAGAGCACTTTGTTGAGGCACCATTTCAGGACAGGAAGGTAAATGTTTCTACTCAAGCTTTACACGTTGATATTCATGACATTTGAATTTTTTTAATCAAATAAGCATGCAAGTAGATCACTTGATTTTCTCTGACCCACCTCCCCAGCATGTTGTAGGGTGGGTTGGGGAGGGGGGGCTGACCCACAAGTGCAAAGAACACAGTTACCAATTCAAGGGAGTAATTAGTATGTCTCTTCTGAAGTGTTGCCCTTTTACTTCTCCACCATAATGGGATATTACTATGCACAGAAAACAGTCTCTTCTATCACACACTAGATCAAAGCTAATGACAATGCCATTTGAGCTTTGGCTAAATACGGCTCATGCTGGGGGTCTAGAGAGGGAGATGCTGGGACAGGACTACTTTCTGATGCTAACACCATGGGGCAGAGGGCCTAGTCTTGCAAGATGTCAGGCACCCTCAGTTCCCACCACAATCACTGGGATTGAGGGCTTTTGGTAACTCGGGATAGCTCAGTGGTTTGAGCATTGGCCTGCTAAACCCAGGGTTTGCGAGTTCAATCCTCGAGGGGGCCATTTAGGGATCTGGGGCAAAAATCTATCTGGTGATTGGTCCTGCTTTGAGCAGGGGGTTGGACTAGATGACCTCCTGAGATTCTATGGCAGATGTCCTGCTGAATCACTTGTGTGTTTAAGAAAAGGATTTGGCCCTAAAACACTTGTATGTCATATCTATGGGGCTAGATCTTCATCTGGTGGCAATCAGCAAAGCCATTGAAGTCAAAGGAGCTATGCCAGTTTACAACAGCTGATGCTGTGACATATCAAGTGCTGATTTCAAGAGTCTGTAGCTTCTTCTGGGGCAGATTCTGCTCACAGCCACACCAGTGTGGATTCACTGGGCTTGATTCGCAGCTGTTCCTCCAGCTTTACAGGGAGGTGAATCCACTGAAATCAGCAAAGTTCCTTTGGTAGAAAACAGGATGATCACAGGGCTGAGTCATCCCAGGGGCTGCAATAGTTGCGCTAGAT
The DNA here is from genome assembly GCF_013100865.1 of Trachemys scripta elegans. Lineage (NCBI taxonomy): Eukaryota > Metazoa > Chordata > Testudines > Emydidae > Trachemys > Trachemys scripta. The sequence continues at coordinate 23,014,625 of NC_048312.1, read as the reverse complement.
TTACACCAGTATAACCAAGCACAGAATTTGGCCCACAGGGTCTAATTGGTAAGACAAACTCCCCCAGAGAATAAAACAGTTCAAGCTAAGTGCAGTGACAATTTAATTCATGAGCAGGGTGTCGTGCTCTCTAGTATTAGGGCTGTTTGCACTTCACCAAATCTGCATTTTTCTCGGTCCTTCAGCTTCAGGAATGGGGGAGGGAAGGGGAAAGCTATTTCCATTCCCTTCTTGGTGGGGGGGGAATAGCGCCTCCCCCCAAGTCAGGATGTTAGACGGTCTGCTGCTCTCTGAACTGCCTCCCCAGACTGTCCTGCTTTTTGCCGCCTGTGATGTATATCTACATTAATGCAGACTTTCAACTGGCGGTGTCAGAAGACCAGCTGTAGGAGCATGTTTTGTTATGGACAAGCGTGAAATTTACAATCTCTCTGATTGTGATCAATCAGATTAGGAAATTGAAAAAGACACTGCTTAGACTTCCAAATAAGAACAGCAAATCTAGTTTCCACAGAAAGCATTCAGAGTATCTTCTGTCTTCATGCATGAGAGAAACCACAATTTCTACCCCCCCACCCCATGCACCAGGCTATATTACTTGCACATAGCTACCAGAGCTGTGTCTAAATGCTACGCTTTCTCTTGAATTTCACCGAAAGATCCTTGCTTTTTAAATATGTCACAATCGAAGATGAAATAAAACACAGAATTAAGATGTCATAGAAACAAAGCAAGCCCAAGTAACAGGAACAATACCAGGCTTCCAAAATGGTGATTAAGTAATTCATATTGATGAGGGACTATTCACAACAAATATTCAGATACTATGGACTAAACGTTTCCTGGGTGCTTGATTTGCCAAAGCTTTATTTCTAGTTTGACGGCTATGTGGAGAAACGCAGGATGTGATAATTTTCAGGCTTCATTAAAAGTTAGCAAATGCAAGTGTTCTTTCATTTTACAAGACAATAAACACTCCAGTGGGAGGGAGGGAACCATCTGTGCTTAGGTGTAGAAGGCTTTTAATGTAACAGGAAAAGTGGTCTGATAAACTCCACCCTTGGTGCTTTGCACACAAGCCAATTCTGCTGCTAACCCCATGGAACAGGGTCTCTGAACTGGCTCTCTGTTAGCAGCATTCTTGCTGAGAGGGTTCAACATCTCCATGCAAAGGCAGAATTGTGCTCCTCTTGTCTTCCCACAGCATATGTTGCAGAAGAGCAATACCCTGCACAGGAAATATGATACTCCCTGTGGTTTGTCCGTCCGCATGGAAACGCCCTGCCACAGGTGTTAGGTTCGTATTGTTCCAAGTAACAAATTTCAGTTACTCCGTCCAACAAAACCATCCTCTGCGTCTCAAGCTGGGGCTCTGGTTCTGTTCCTGCAGGTGAGGCATTTTGCTCCACACAGAACCAAATCTTGCCCTCACTCATATCCATCAGGGGATGGCCTTGTGGTTAAGGTGCTGGACTAGACTCAGGAGACTGTGAGGCAGTTCTCTGCTCTGCCCAGACTCTGTATAACCATGGGCAGGGTCGCCTAATCTGTCGGTGCCTCAGTTCCCCAGCTGTCAAATGGAGAAAACATATCTTCCCCCACCCCTGCTTTTTGTCTTGCTTGTTTAGATGGTAAACTCTTCGGGGCCGGGGCAGTCTCTCACTGTGTCAGTACAACCCATAGCACCAGGGTGCCTCAGTCTCAGCTGGGGGCTCTAGGTGCTACCGGGATATAAATAATGAAGTTACACTTGTGAGTTCTGTGAAGTCAGTAGGTTCCATGGTTATCAATGAGGGCAGCATTTGTTTGACACTCTCTCTTTAGAAGGCAGGTGAGAGTTACTCACAAAGGAAAGAAGATCACAGGTCCCTGGCTGCAGTATGGTAGTCTCACAAGTATTTTACACTGATTCTTTTTTTTTAATGTGAGCAAAACATCCTATTTCGTAGATTCATAGATTCTAGGACTGGAAGGGACCTCAAGAGGTCATCGAGTCCAGTCCCCTGCCCTCATGGCAGGACCAAATACTGTCTAGACCATCCCTGCTAGACATTTATCTAACCTACTCTTAAATATCTCCAGAGATGGAGATTCCACAACCTCCCTAGGCAGTTTATTCCAATGTTTAACCACCCTGACAGTTAGGAACTTTTTCCCAATGTCCAACCTAAACCTCCCTTGCTGCAGTTTAAGCCCATTGCTTCTTGTTCTATCCTTAGAGGCTAAGATGAACAAGTTTTCTCCCACCTCCTTATGACACCCTTTTAGATACCTGAAAACTGCTATCATGTCCCCTCTCGGTCTTCTCTTTTCCAAACTAAACAAACCCAATTCTTTCAGCCTTCCTTCATAGGTTATGTTCTCTAGACCTTTAATCATTCATGTTGCTCTTCTCTGGACCCTCTCCAATTTCTCCACATCTTTCTTGAAATGCGGTGCCCAGAACTGGACACAATACTCCAGCTGAGGCCTAACCAGTGCAGAATAGAGTGGAAGAATGACTTCTCGTGTCTTGGTTACAACACACCTGTTAATGCATCCCAGAATCATGTTTGCTTTTTTTGCAACAGCATCACACTGTTGACTCATATTTAGCTTGTGGTCCATTATAACCCTAGATCCCTTTCTGCCATACTCCTTCCTAGACAGTCTCTTCCCATTCTGTATGTGTGAAACTGACTGATCCTTCCTAAGTGGAGCACTTTGCATTTGTCTTTGTTAAACTTCATCCTGTTTACCTCAGACCATTTCTCAAATTTGTCCAGATTATTTTGATTTTTGACCCTATCCTCCAAAGCAGTTGCAATCCCTCCCAGTTTGGTATCATCTGCAAACGTAATAAGCGTACTTTCTATGCCAATATCTGAGTCGTTGATGAAGATATTGAACAGAGCCGGTCCCAAAACAGACCCCTGCGGAACCTCACTCGTTATACCTTTCCAGCAGGATTGGGAACCATTAATAACTACTCTCTGAGTACGGTTATCCAGCCAGTTATACACCCACCTTATAGTAGCCCCATCTAAATTGTATTTGCCTAGTTTATCAATAAGAATATCATGCGAGACCATATCAAATGCCTTACTAAATTCTAGGTATACCACATCCACCGCTTCTCCCTTATCCACAAGACTTGTTATCCTATCAAAGAAAGCTATCAGATTGGTTTGACATGATTTGTTCTTTACAAATCCATGCTGGCTATTCCTATCACCATAGATTTCTAGGGTCTCTGTGCTGTGAGCCCTGAGGATTCATCTCTCTAGTGTAGCAGAGGGTCCAAGAGATCATAAATCTAAAACATTTGCCAGCGTTAAGCAGGTTTCCTCAATGAACTCTGCCTGTCCTATGAACAGCATCCCTCATGGTCCTGTGCTCTACAGCCAGAACGGAGTGGAAGGATCATAGTTCCGTTACTGTCACTCTGGGATGCTGACAGCGTTATCTAGGGTTATCTGACGCTTCCTAACTTATTCATTAGATCTATACGTGTCAGCTATATGCGTCCGCTCTCCATCCTAGAAGGAAAGTTGCTCTAAGGTTTCAGATATTTCCTCTTAGAAACATCTCTGCAGGCAGATCTCTGTTCTCAGTTTTGTTTTGTTTTTCCCAAATGTTTTGTCTGTGATTTGATAAAGCGCAGTGGATTAGCTTTTTTCCTCAGCATATTCATAGCCAACTGAAGGGAGCATCTTTAGCCTTATCTAGGAGAGAGGGGCAGACATGGAGAGGAGCCTAGCTAGCCAAATTAAAAAATTAAGTTGACCTGTCTGGGTTTCTGTTTAGTCACACACTTGACAGCTGCTCATCTGTCCGTTTTACAGAATTTAACCCAGTAATTGCTTTCTTTGGCTTTCCAGTGGTAGATACAATTGCATCCTCTATAGCATAGTGCTAATCAGAAACTCTTGTCTGACTTCTGAATTAATTGGGAGAAATCCTGTTCTCCCAGCCGGTGTCACTCCCCTGTGCACCAATGGGACGGAGCAAAGAGGGTGGCCTATAACGTCGCTGCTCTGGGTGGTTCCTGCATCTTGCACAGCTAGAGAAACCTGAGAATGCCTTGAACATAAACCAGCTGCGACAGCTACAGAAACTAGCCCCCAATCAGCACGGTGTAGGAGTGCCCTGACTAGAGCCGCTCTGACCACTAGCTGAAACGGAATCTGCTCTTTCAGCTTTGCTGAAACGGTTTGTGGCGCTGTCTGGGCTTCAGTGAGAAGTTTGTCAGGAGCCAGGGAGCTAGCCAGCCAGTGAGGCCACTGGCCTGGAATACGGGGCTATGTCTACACAGCCTGCAGCAGTGAGTCTCCTAGCCCAGGCTAGGAGCTGCCACTTCACAATGCAGCTATTTTTAGAGTGCGAGCACGAGCCCCCAGTCTGCCAGCCCACGCTGGGAGGCTCGCGGTTGTGAGCTGTGTAGCTGGACCCTGAGAGATCCGGGTTCAAGTCCCTGCTTTGTCATTCCAGCTGATGCTGAATCAGGCCAACCCTTGTGAGTCAGGGCCTTGACCCTGGGTAACCCTCCATCCAGGCCTGTGCCCTGGCCACCAGGCTATAATCGGTCTGTCTTTCTCTAGTGTCGAATTAAACCACATTTCAAAACCTTGGCAGTTGCCCTGAAACAGAATTGTCCTTCCCCAGACAGCACTAGTCCCGACCCACCCCCTCTCAGTAACCAGGCCTTCTGGCAGCCAGGAAAGTATGTGGTAGCAGAGCCCCTACGTGGGCCATAAAGGCGGTGTAATGCCAAGCCCGTCCTGTACCATGCTCAGCTTAGCTGGACCCAAAGATCAAGCCCTTTGGGGTCTGGAATCCAGTCAAGCTATAGGGGGGTTGGGAGCACGTTCTCTAGTAAAAACCCATGCGTCATCCTGGAACAAAAGAAGAAATTAACCCCCTCTCCCATCTCACTTCCTCCTCACCGCCACCTGAGCTTCTGGTGCTGCTGTGGGATGAGTTTAGAGACGTGCCTGGAGCTCAAGCTAGAATAGCTTGACCATCGGTGAGGGTCACTTGCACTCTGTTGTGAAGCGGGCTGGAGCCCCTCTGGGAGGCAGGGAGAAGTGCTTTCTTAAGTAAATGGATTATTGATCAGCTTGTAGCGTTAAAGAACAAATAAGACAATCAGGAAAAGGGACTTTTCCAATTAACCTTTCCTGAAACGTGGCCGAGCTGTGCGGTGCTGGGACCTGCATGAAAAGGGAGCACCAGGCAGAGGACAAACCGCTCCAAAGTAGGCCTGCATTGGAAATCTTCGCGCATGTCTACACCGCAATCCAAGGTGTGACTGCGGCCCCGGTAGACGTGCCTGTTTGGATCTTGCTAGCTCGAATCATAGCAGCAGTGAAGTCGTGGCAGCATGGACTGACTGACCCTGGCATTGTACAGGAGCGGCTAGTTGTGCGGCTCTGGCTTTGCTGCTGTTGTATCCCGGCGAGCTAGAGCAAAGCTAGTCAGGGTATGCAAGCATGTGCTGCAATCACACCTCTGACTTCAGTGTAGACATGTCCTAAGAGCCCACCAATGTCAGATGGGTATGGGGTTTACTGGGCTTTCTGGTCCACTTACTCTTATTGTTAAAAACATGCCACCTCATTCAGCTGCCCCATTCATGTGAGGTTAAGAAGGGGGATAAGCTGAGATGGAAAAACTCATCCCTTGAACTGCAACCCCCCACTGGGATGTCCTGGGCTCAGAAATGGCCTTGAGCTTTGCTCTTTTCCTTGGGACCCCCACAGGAGAATGCAAACCCAGGCATCGAGCTGGGGGAGAGACACGTTCTCCATGGGAAAACAAAGATAGGGCTACCTCAGCTCTATTCTTGATGCACAGCCTAGACTGCCCAGTGGCTAGGGAAAGCATGGGATGTGGGGAATGCCCATCCTGTGGAACTATCTGCTGGAGAGGGACGAAAACTCTGTTTATGGAACTTGGGAGTTTCCCCCAAATCGTCCCATTGCTAAGGATGAGGGTGGTACCCACCATATGCACCCTTATGGAGCAAGACAGCGATTCCACTCGCAGCTCATGCTCTCTGAGGCGGTACCAGTGGCTCAGAGCAAGCTGCTCAGTGGTCCTGTGACATTGCACCAGCTGGGATGTCCCCCGCCCCCAAGCAGTGTAGCCAGAAGGGGAGGGGCAGGGAACTCCTGAACCCAGGGGAGGTTTCCTGAGCGTGGAGGGAGATTCCCAATGAGCGCTCACTGGACATACAGAAGGTTCTTCCTGTGATCTAGGGGAGGGGAGATAGCTGACCTCCCCTGTCCATGCAGGAATGGGAAGATCTGTACATGGGGAGGGGGGGGTGTCTCAGATCTCAGGGGAACATTTCCCCACCCAGGTTGGGTTTTGTGTTTAAATTGAATCACTCTAGGAAGTGGAAAATGGGTTTAGATGGCAGGAAATGAAGATTCCTGAACTGAGACCCGTGACATGGTCCAAGCCTTCCGCAGACCCTTAGCCTCCGGGCTGATGACTCATCCCGTGGAACAAAGCAGGAGGAAAGTGTCTCCTGGCAAAAACCTGGGAACCAGTGAGTTCCAGAGCTTGGTATTTTTTAGGCCAGAAGGGACCATTCTGTCATCTAGCCTGACCTCCTGTGTAACGCAGCTGTTTGGGATTCCAGTTGTTTCTCTCAGCAATGTCACTGAGCTGGCAATGGTGGTTCCTGCTGCCTCAGAAACGTAACCCCTTCTGCCCCACCATTCTGGACTGGGCAATGATTATTTAGATTTTAGGTCTTATTCGCCTTGCACAAAAAATGAAAGGCAGCCTCGTGTGAAAAGGCTAATCTCCCAAAGACTGACAGTGACACGAGGAAAACTGAGCAGTAGAAGCAATAAAGCGGTGACCAGGAAGCTCTCCTTTCTTAGTGCTCTGTTGCTCTGCAAAGCAACTCCTGCCCCAGCAGCGTGGCATGCCACGTCGCTTGGGTTACTGATTCCGTGGACAATCTGCAGAGCTTACACATGAAAAGATGGTTTTTCTCCTTTTGTAATGAGGCTCCGGGTCGAGCGGAGCCTCTCTCGTTCACACAACAGCAGCCAGGAAATCCCTGCGGGACACATGGTCAAATCAGGCCTGTTGTTTCCCCGCTGTAGCTGAGTGGGTTAGCCCAGGTGTTGCTGTGAGCAGAAGTTGGAGGCAGTTGGGGTGGCCTGGTTTGCTTGCTGGTGGAAAGACGAACGCTTGACTCCGAGCCAGGCTGAGTAGGAGGAACTGGCGGTGAGATACGTCTTTCACTTATAAACGGAGCTGATTTGATCTGGAATCAGCCAGGCGTGATAAACACAGGACTCCATCAAAGCCCGTTTTGACAGGGTTAGTGCAACAGTAAGATCTGCTCCCCGGTACTGCAATTAGGGGCCGCACATTGCCTGTGGGTGCACAGCTGCATCTCCCCTTTAAGTAAACGGCAGTATTGTGCATATAGCTGACTTCAAGACAGGACTTGGTTTGACTCTTCTAATTCTGCTTCAGCTGCACTAATTCTACAGTGCCTGGCACAGTGCGGGCCCCGTCTCCACAGGAGTTCCCAGGTGTTATGGCAATACAGATACGCGATAATCCGGGAGAGCCAACATTTGCCCCATGGCGAACTCTGCGGCTTGGATGATCAATGGGCAGCACCCCGGAGCGGGGTGTTTTCCTCTTTGCCGCATCCTACCTAACAAGCTGCTAAAAGAACTTCCCAACATCCATTCCCTTCCAGGTAGGCTGCAGCCAGCCAAACAGCAGCCATCAGTAAATAGACAGTGCTTATTGCAGCCACATAAATAACACAGTGCCTGCCCTCGAGCACTAATTTAGTGGCACTCAGCAGCGTCGAGTTAATTTCCTGTATAAAAAGTTAAGCTTTTTTTTTTTTCTTTGCACTGAGATGAAAAAAAAAAAAGTTTATTTAATGTTTGGAAATATATTTTGCAATTACAGCTGGATTATTCATGTGTCGCGCTCTCCTGCTTGTAATTGTTTTTTGGTTTTGTTTTTTTAAATGAACAATGGCACATGGAGAACCCTCTTGGGCGTCCCTGGATAATGGAATTGCATTGCTGTCATCACTTGCCTTTGAAACGGCCACGCGGGTGAAAGTTCCTATTTCCTGTGCCAGTTCCGAGCCACCTCTTGGCTGCTAAGGCCGAGATGGATTCACCCCCTCCTTCCCCATCCCTAGTTTTGTCACGTCAAGCGATTTATTTCTTTAAGCAAGGCTTGTCTGGCTTTGCTTAGCTTGTTGATAGGTGATCTAATATCCATGAAATGTTAAATGGCCCAATGAACTAATTAGGTATTAACCTGCCTGCATGAAAGCAGTTTCTTCGCAGGCAGGGATATTGAGAAGAGATTTATTAAATGTTTTTATTGATCCAGGAGTGCCCTTTTATTACTGCTCTTCATGTGTGACTGGTAAATCAAGCGCCACCTACAGGTAGCCTGGGGCTTTGCCACCTGCGGCACTTTCTGCCCCACTAATCTGCTGGGTGGTCATGCTCGCCTAACGGTGTGTTCCGACAGGATCTGTATCCGTAGCAAGGGATTGCACTGGGAAAAAGCAAAGACGGGATGAGGTGACTCACATTTTTGCTGATCTCCGCCCTGGTAAAGGGATGCCACCATTTTCCCTTGGATCAGAAGCCTCTTTCTGGAGAAGACAGGTTAGCACCTGGAGTTTTATATGTGTGCCTGGGTGAAACTCCCCTGGGAAAAGGGCCTGGGCAAGGCCGATGCAGCACATAGACCCTGAAATTACAGTTTCAGGGGCCCACAGACCTAGTGCTGGTCTTCTAAACCCCTGGAGATTTAAAGGCATTGGATTCGATGCCAGGAGCCTGCCGTTTCTTGGCATCTGGATTAACTTTTTCCTCCCCCTTGCCTTCCCTGTAGAATCTGACAACAGAGATGGGGAAGGCTGGCAATTAGGACATTATCTGGTCATGGCCATTCCAGGGTTGCCCCTTGAGTGGAGCTGAGAAAGGAATTCATCATCAGCTAACAGCCTGGATGAATTTCATTTGCTATTAATGCCCTTCGCTGTAACCACAAGGCCACGTTCCCTTTCACTGGTTTGTCCCCGGATGCACCTGCCATGTGTGATAATCGGGACCCTGAACCCTGCTTCCCTGGAATCCATGAAACCCCCTGGCTGCTTTCAAAGGCTGCGGCAGGGCAGGATTCCATCTTCTAAAAGCTGATCCTCTTGACCGATCATTTCCAAGCTCCATTTCCCATCTCCTGTGCAGAAGCTGGCTGGAATAACACTGGGATTCTGGTGCTCCTCTCAGATAGCACCATGGGCTGTCTGCTGCCTGCTAGGGGTGGAGATCTGATCTGTTATTACTGTTACACAGTTCGACCTTTCCTTCTCCTACCAGACTGACAAGCAGTGAGGAGCCTAGCCAAGGGTTTTATGCTTTGCTTCCAGTTTTATGAATTAAAGATCCCTTTTAAAAAAAAAAGTGAGAGATGGAAAAGGAGGAGAAATGCAACTTCTATTTACCTCTTCTTATAATACTTTACCCTCTAACACAAACAAAAAAATAAACCATCTTACATAAAGTGTGAACCAGGCTGAAATCCATGCCCTTCCTTTCAAATGGGAGTTCCCTAGGCCTAAAGAACATTTTTTTGCATCACGGCCGAAGAGTCCTTTTGTATTTCTCAGCCTCCCTGCAGTTCCATGTGTTTGTAAATGTAATGTAACTCTTCACACTGCTTTTCTCTTTCAACTCTGCTCTGTTTTCAGAGTCTATTGGTCCTGTTATTAGTCAGTTGTGTTTGGTAGTGAGGTTGACCGCTCCTGTAATTTTTATCATGAGTCTTGTGGTACCCTGCATTCTCTTAAAGCCCCAGCTCCTGGAGTCCAGTGATTGCAGGATTAATCTTGGCTTTATAGGTGTTCAAGCAAAAAGCTTCTAGTCTTCATGGTTGCAGAGAAAAGCTTGAAAATTCAAAGCCAGCGCATCCTGAAGCCAGACACCAGAAGGCAAATGAAATTAATATAAAATATATTTTAATAGTCTCATGATTTTTGGAGGGGCCCTAACTCATGATTTTTTTTGAACATGTGGGGTTGGCAATACATTGGTAGTGCCTAGAAGCCCCAGCCAAGATCAGGGTTCCCTTGTGCCAATGCTGTACAAATATAGTAAGACGGCACTATAAATAGACACAGAGGAGTACCTGCCATTGGCTCCCATTGGCGCTCCCCCTTCTTGTTTGGCATCATTCATCACGTGACATGTTACATCTCCAGTGGATTTACTCACAGGATGATTGGGCTTTTACATGATAAGCTTCTCAGGACTTGATCCACACTTCTTATGTCTTGCATAATGAGAGTGCTGCTATATGAATTAATGATCAGTTAGCAATTATTGGTGTGACAGGTGCCCAGTACTTGCTAAGATACATTTTGGGATCATTTCATTAGCAATGACACTAGTTGTTTATATTTGGTATGTTAAATATGCCTCAGTTCTCAACCTGGGCATTGGGAATCGATTTCAGGAGGGCACGCTCACCCTCTTTCAGGGGATCTTCCCACAACTTTTCTGTTGTAACATAGGGTCCTCAAAAGGCTGAAACAGCTGTGGTAGAGGGCACATTGAACGGGGTAGTTACTGCATATTAAATAAGCATCAGGGTTATTGGAAGACAGGTTGGCAGTTGCATGTGCTGTACTGAGGGACAGGAACTCCTGAGCTCTAACGTAGTCTCCTTCCACAGGATGGGGCAAGTTAGATGGGGCCAGATCCAGCAGCAGTTACATACACACATGAATATGATCGGGAAATGGAGGCAGAAAATTTAAAGGCCTAAATCCTACTATCTATAAAATGGGGACAGAACCTATTTAATGGCATCAGCAGCCCAACAGAAGACTTAATTTTTAAGGGAACTAGGCGTTACTAGATCAAATGATATCACACCAGTATTTACTGGATCTGAACTAGTACAAATTGAGGCTAAAGTTGGTTAGGGGACTCAGAATTCCTGCTCTTATTTCACATGGTACCATCAGCATCACATGCTGTGCTGCCAACCCAAAGCCTTGAAAAATCAAGTCATTCCCCATGAAAACCATGAGATTGGCTTAAAGTCACGATTTTTTCTTTAAAGTGGGGTCTTTTCTTTGCCTCCTGGTTTCTGAGCACTTGGGTCACATGTTGAAGCTTTATTCTGCAGCCACGGGGAGGCTACACATTTGAAGTTGAAATTCTCATGAAATCACTTGGCTCCAGGGGCTGGGCCTTCAAGACCAACACCAGATACCGTGAGTTGGCAGCTCTGTGCACACTTAAGATCTGTATTCCTGCTCTTGTTGATTTCAGTGGGAGCAGGATTGAGGTCTTCTAGCCATCACTACTGCACAACAAATAACGCAGCCATTCAATGCTAAACCCCGGCAAATGCATTTATAACAATCAGTTGCTGTATAATTACCATCCAAGGAGAGTCTGATTCAGGGCAGCTCTGTTGGATGGGCAGAACATACAGGGCCCAGAGCAGCAGGACAGTAGGGGCAGCAAAATGGTCTAACTGCGGGTGTGCAGCTGAGCACAAGTGAGCAGGAGAGCCTGTTTCCCAGAGCCCCTGCAGCAGGTCCTGGCCTTATGAAATATACATGAAATCCTTAGCTGAGACTGTTGAGAAACTGCGGCTAGTAAATCTACCGCTAACAGATTTTTAAATAAAAGGCAGTTAAGGTCTGTGCAGTTTGCAGCCTGGATTTCTGCAAATGGGAGGAAGGAAAGAATAGGGAAGGGGAGAAAGACAGAAGGGTGGGCAGTGGCCAATGCCACTTAGGAGACAGTGAGATAAATGCATCCCTGCTAGAACTCCACTGACTTCTTTGGCGTTGCCCCGGAGATAAATTTGGCCCATTAAGATTGTCCTTATGAGAGGCTTAGTGTATTTATCAGCTTTGATAGCAGTGGAAGAGGTAAGGACATGACTTATAAAGCCTGTCTTCTTTAGTCCATTACACCAGCTGCACAAGAGCAGACTGGAAGCTTCCCCAGGTGAAATGGAAGTGAACTGATGGCGAGGTGCATCTCTTCCATTAGCGACCAAACAGCTTCGCAGCACTGTCTTCCCCAGCCCTGGCCTTCCAGCACATAGTAAATGCGTCTGAGTTGGGAGCTCAGGTTGAGTCGATGATTCAGCCACAGATTTAAAGGGGGGAGATGCCAGGAAGGGCAGAATATAAAACACTTCCAGCTCCAGAAAATGTCACCTAGAGCTCCAGGCCAATGCAGGAAGTGGCGCGGGCCGAGGGACATGCCGGATGCCCTTCCCGCAGCTCCCATTGGCCTGGGGCGGTGAACCGCGTCCAGTGGAAGCCGCGATCGGCCGAACCTGCGGACGCGGCAGGTAAACAAATCTGCCCGGCCCGCCAGGGGCTTTCCCTGAACAAGCGGTGGCCCAAGTTTGAGCAACACTGACCTATAGGGACTTGGCCAGAATCTCTGCCCTGCACCTTGTGGAGTCATTTGCACTTTGTCCAGGTATATGTAGAATCCCAGTGCTTGCTGTTGGCCAGTCATTTACACTAGTGCAAAGCCAAGGGACCGTGATGGGGCGTCAGGTCCAATAGTTCTGCCCCTTGGCTCCTCTTCCTCTTTATACCACTTCTTTCAGCATCACCCAGAAGTCTTCGCCAGAGGAGACTGTAACCCAGGGCACCCCACAGCCCTGGTGGATCTGGAGTGACTGTGTAACACACGGAAAGAGCTCACAAGGCAGACAAGGCCCTGCTTTGGGAGAGGACAAGTGTGTACTGCACCGTAGGAGCCAGAGCCAGAATAAATCATCCGACGCGAATGAACGTGATATGGCGCTCAGCAGGAGAGTGTAACGAGCAGTGCTCATGCTGGAACGGAATCATGTAAACACCCCTGTTTCCTGCTTCCTCCCAGTGTGAACGCAATGCTGGTCTTCGCCCAGCTCTCTGGGGACTTCCGGCAGGGGCTTTCGAAACAAGCGCGGGGCTTTCAAACCTTCAGGAAAGAGAGGCTCCATTTGTTCACCCCGATGCGCTTTGGTAATGTTCAGAGGCATCTTCCTGGATTCGGCGCGTTGCTAGGTAGCTCAGTCTGGTACACCGCTCAACGGCAGGGTGGGGTCCAGGGACTGAAGAGGCAGCGGTGCTGCAACAAGTTTTATAGTGGGGGCGCTGAGTGTGGAAACCAGGCATTGGGTGGTTGTTCCTACTTCAAGCCGAGGGGGACGGGGGGCGGTGGCAGCACCTATGTGAAGAGGGGAGTGAACTGCGCTGGAAGCACTTTTAATTCCCAGGCACGTTCAGCCTTTGAAAGGGAAAGGCACCTAGCGGGGGCTAGAGCCAGGCACACCGTTCTCTCCGCATCCTGCAGCCCCCTCTGCCGTTCCAAGCCTGGGACACCACACAGGGCTGGCCTGCTGCTGTTCTATACCTGCCCAGGGCCTTCAGCGAAGCCTGCCCGGCCGCAAGGACAGAGCCTCTGCCTACCTTCTTGCAGAGCACCCATCACTTGAAGTAGTGGGGAGAGCATTGGACAGGGAGTCATGAGAACCAGGTTCTCCTCACAGCTCTGTCACTGACCTGCTGTGACCTTGGGCAACTCACATCATTGTTCCATGCCTCGGTTTCCCCTCCCACCCTTTAGCTCTCTAGTCTGTTTGAAGGGTAAGCTCTTGGGGACACTCAGAGTTTGCCCAGTGCCTAGCAGAATGGGGCCCTGATCTCAGCTGCAGCCCCTAGGCACTACTGTAAGATAATAGTAACCAAGTCTAAACTCTACTGGGGACAGGGCTGAGACCAAGGAAGTTATTTTCACTTTGCTAAACCAGATTTGCACCAAGTGCCTAGAGTGCATTAAATCCATGCTGCCATTTATCCCTTGACAGTGCAAGTCAAACTCAAAAGCCCAAATTCTCTCCTCTTGTTGAATTTTTAGTTATTCTCTTTCATGGGTGACTTACTGCATTTGCTTGTGTCTCACCCTGGTTGGCATGTTTAACTTTTATTTACCCAAGTCATCGCAGGGCCATGCAAGTGTAACTAAAAGAGTAATTAGCAATTTTAAAAAACCCACCCTTGACAGCCCTCTGAGAGCAGGGACGGGTTCTGCACCCCTGCTAGTTGGCTGCTTGAAACCAGCCTGGATTTGTTTTGTATGTTGCATTTTTCACTATGGCAGATTTAATTAGCAGCTCAAAGGCCGAGTGGTGAATCTGGCTGAGGTGAATGGAGTTCCTCCCCTGTTTACATCAGGGCTAAGTCTGGCCCCAAGTCGTGCTGAGAGAGATGGGTTTGAATATGAGCTGAATTGAAAAAATAAGGATCTTTTCCTGCACGGTGGGTCTTGGGGAATGGATGTCACTTGAAAAACACACTGCTTGTGTAGGGGTGTGATATATATTGTCTTTTGTACTACACCAGCAGCTCAAGGCTCTTGTGTTAGGTGCTGCACAGGACGTGTAGTGGGGCAGATCCTGCCCCCAAGAGCTTGTAACCTGAACAGCTAAGACAGACAAAAGAGGGAGTAGTATCCCTATTTCACAGGTGGGGAACGGAGGGCTTATCTCCACGGACATTTAGCTCGGGGTAACTTAAATCTCCCCTGCGCTAGTTTGCTGTGGATTGTCGATCCGTGTGGACCCTGCTGATGCACACTAACAGTTAAGTAGTTTGCTTTGATCTAGTCCTTTTTGAAATGTGACTAGGTTGAAGCACACTGAGCACCAGTTTGTGTGCAGCAGCAGGGTCCACATGGACAGCTGGTCCACAGCAAGCGAGTGCGATGGAGACTCCCAGCCCAGCTTGCCGCAGTCTGACTGTTCGTGCAGACAGATCCTGAGGCACGGAGCTAAAGCAACTTGTCCAAGGTCCCACAGGGAGCATGGGGGAGCTGGGAACTGAACATGGTTCTGCTGATTGCACTCTTCTGCCTTAACCACAAGCTCATCCTTGCTCCCACATCACCAGAATGCATCTCAGCTGGGTCCAAAAATGCTCTCTCGGTTTCCCTTGTAGTTGGGAAGTGGACAGTGACCAGCTCTGGAGCTGGCATGGCTAGAAAGCAAGGATCTCACTCGCAGCTGGCTCAGTCCCTCACAGTATGAAGAACCACTGCTGGGCTTGTGTCCACCTGGCCTAAACTCCGTGTGCAGCTCCCGAGAGCAGGATCTGAGTGGATTTCTAATTACGCCCACCTGCCGGACATTCTGCACGCGTCCCCTGGCTGCATTCGTATCTCGCTAGCACAGACAGTGAAACGCAACACGCTGACAGACAGAAACCACAACCTTGAGGCAGCCCCTTGGTAAATGAGCCATTACCAGCAGGTCCCAGAAATGAGTGAGGGGCCCCATCCCCTGAGCCTCCCTCTTCTTCTCAGAGCCAGTGGCCAGGATGGCAGATGGCCTTTTAAGTGGGTCACACCAGGCTAGCTTGGGGGAATTTACATTTTAACTCTTAATCCTCTGGTGGATAGTGTGCGTGGGGGGTGGATTTGATTGCTTTACCCGGTAGCAGGGACAGATTAAAAGAAGTTTGCAGTCGTTTGAGATCTCGGGAATGTATGTCAGCCCTGGCTCGGGGCTGTTGCGCTGCACTGAAGGGGGAGTAACTGAATTGCTAGTTCTGTTGAAAACCAACTTGGGGGGGAGGGAGGACTCAGGATTCGAGTCCTCCCTCTCCCTGAAACCCCAGCGTGGGAGCAGAGTTGATGCAGCAGAGCCGGGGGGAGCAGGCTAATCTGCACCAGGTAGTAAAAACCTGAATGTAGCGTGGGAGTAAGATGAAAACTTGTTCCTTCCCCCCCACCCCACTCCATGCCTCCTTGCAATACAGACCCTTCCCGGCCCTGTATAGCCCCCGAGCTTTCCCGAGTATTCCCATCTGCCTTGGTTGGCATGATCCAGCCAGTAAAACCCACCTGTCCCTGGGGGACCCCAGTAACGGGGTGCTGTGTATGTGCCGGTCGACCTCATCGGACTGCTTCAGTGCAGCTTTCAGTGGGACTCAAGGGAGTGCCATCAGTATCTGTGCGCACC
Source organism: Trachemys scripta elegans (assembly GCF_013100865.1). Taxonomy (NCBI): domain Eukaryota; kingdom Metazoa; phylum Chordata; order Testudines; family Emydidae; genus Trachemys; species Trachemys scripta. The sequence goes on along the minus strand of NC_048312.1, from coordinate 22,998,584 downwards.
ATGTGTTCATGAAAAGGTTTCGCTTCCCGGCAGGGACGGCGTCAGGCTGAGGGAGCCTGTCCCACTTCCTGTATTGGCTGTTGAGCGTGGTCTGGCCATCCCTGCGCCAGCAGCTAAACGAGCCTGAGGCAGGGCTGGTGGGATCTGCTTGCCTCCAGCACTCAAACGCGGCTCAGTGTCTAGTGAAGTGCAGCCGTGGGGACCATGGCTTAGGGTGTGTACACTGCAGCGGGAGGTGTGATCACAGCGTGGGTATGTGCACCTCGCCTCAGCCCGGCTGGAATCCAACCTTCTCGGTCTTCCACGTGCTCCCTAGAGACATGGGGCTTTGCAACCATGGAACTGAAAATAGCCCCACATTTAAAACAGCCAGAGGCCAATTTATCCCCAGTCTCAAGCCACTAAAGCTGACTTACACCAGGGATGAGTTTGGCCCCATGAGCTACACTCAAACACCTCTCCAGCCAGTCTTGGGCCGCAGCCCCACGTAGCGGCCACACGCAACCCCGGAGGGTCCGGCCACGCGGCAGGTGGGACGTGGGCAGGCGTATCTGCACTAGCTTTCCTCTAGCGAGGCCGGGTCCTGAGAGGAGTGTCGATGTGGCAGCAGGAGCTAGCAACCACAGTGTGTGGCCAGGCTCCTTGGTGGGCTTGTTCTCTGGTTGCTAGCCCGTACTGTCATTACCCCTGCGCTGGCACGGGTAGGCAGACCGACGCTCCGATTGTGCCTTCACTTGCAGCATAGACCTACCCTCCGATTGCTTTCAAAGGGTCATATCGTAGCCCCAGCAAGTCTTTTCTACTGCCCACAATTTGGATGATTCAGCTGCTAGCTGCTGATGTCACAAAACCGTCCGATTCTACCGTAAAACGTCGACTGTCCCTGGTGAAATGAATGAGCCGCTGTTAGCAGAGCCCAGGCTCTCTGGGAAATAATAGTGCAGATGTTTCCCTTCTCTCCCACCCTGCTTGCCTTCATGCCATCCTTGCCCCAAGCAAGTTACCCCGTCCCAGGGTTCAGCCTCTTGCCTTTCGGGCCGTTGCATGTTCCCTTTTATCGGCTTCTCTAGCCCAACTCCAGGCGATGTTTGCAGAGGCAGCTCCCAGCTGCGGAGTGGGCTGGAAAACTGCCCTGCCTGGGGTCAGGTGTGTGTGTGTGTGTGTGTGTGTGTGTGTGTGTGTGTGTGACCGACCCTGGAACAAATGGTGCCCCGGAGGCCTAACCTGCATGAGATCAAACAGTCTCCCTAATACGCTGCCTGGGGTCAGGTAGAGAGGGGTGGGTGTGTGTGTGTGTGATATATCAGTCGCCCTAATGCGCTGCCTGGGCCAGCAATCAGCCGGACCAGAGGCAGCCTCGCTCTAGGGCCTGGGCTGAGGTGAGTCCATCTACCTGCTCTGGCTGATGGGCTGCCGTTCAGCTGCCAGTGTTTGGCCTGCAAATGGATGGTTCCTTGGCCTTTGATGCTAATTGCTACAGAGCTCCCTTTAATCCCTCCTCTCTCTTGTTCCCCGGGCATCTGCTCGGTGCGGGGAGGAGGCAGGGCTTGCTCCACCATCCGCCTGGCTGCCATCTGGTTCTTCCCAGCCTCCTCCTGCTTCCAACGAGCAGAATCTTTAATGAGTCTGTGGCCTCAGTCACAGGGGGGAAGGGAAGTGGCATAACCCTCCCCCCCCCCCCCCTTGTAGATGCAATTAATAGCAAAGCTTTTGTCTGCTCCCTCCTTCTAGGCTCCAGCTGTCCAGCGGCTGGGAGGGGAGGGGGGGCTAACAGGAATGGAGTTCTAATTACCAGCCCCCAAGAACACCAGGGGCAGTCCTGCAGGGAGATGTGGTGAGACGGGAGCACAGGGGGGGTCGGGGAGAGGATTAAGGATCCACGAGAAAGCAAGAGCAGAGGGCACGCTCATCCGAGCAGAGCTGGGGAATGAAACACTGAGGCGGGGGGGGGGGGATGGAGCTTCCTCTCCCTCCGCCCCCCACTGTGCTGCCTCTTTCTGATTTCTCTGCCTCCCCTCCCCACCCCAGGTCCATCTGCCTCTCTACTGGATCCTCTAATCTGGTGCCCTGAGTGGCATGTGCTTGGAGTGATAAAACTGCTTCTGTCCATTCATTCTCTGTAGGCCTCTGGCCCTTTGGGTGAACCAAGCCCTGCAGATACAGCCTGAATCCCTGATCTCCTGGGCCATTGTAGTCGCAGGATGGTGGGCAGGGGAACAGTTTCAGGTAGTGATATCATCAGAGTGGATCAGTTCTAGATCCATTCGGCTGGTGGGGGCAGACTTCTGAAGGTCCCCAACCTCCCCTGAGCAAATATTTCACAGCAGCTTAATTGGCAGGAGCAGAATTGCCGTGGTACCTGAGGGCTACCCCAAAAGAGCCCAGCGAATACTGGGGTAGCAGCTGCCTGACTGAAATCCCATGGGAGCCTGCGCCTAGGCAGGGATCAACCACGCAAGGGAATATTTAGAGCAGAAAGAATAACTTGCACAAATGAGCTAAGGGTTTTAGGATGAGATTTTCAGAAGTGCCTTTAGGAGTACAAGTCCCCTTGCCTTTCAGTGGGATGTGCCTTTGAAAATCTCACCCTTTGCCTCTTTGTTTGTCCATGAACAGATCACAATTGCTTTGCATTTATTTGATCAAAATAATTCATTTTAATGTCATTATTTGTAAGTTGCATGACCAGTTCTCTGGGACGATGTCTAAACTGTGTGGCTGAGTTGCTGGATACGTCTCTTACCTAATTGGCTGAGTGCACAAGTGACTTCTGGATGAATAAATGCAAGAGGGAATTTTAAAACTCAGACTGTGCAAATATTCATACGGGGCAGCTTTGAAGTTTGGGTCTCGTGAACGTTCATTCTCGTAGAATTCAATCCTACAGACGATTGCAGAAAGCAGACGTATGGCCAAAGCAAATTCATTTAAAAATTCAATTGATCGCTGCATATGAACACTCAGCACCGGTGAAGATGGGTGGAGGGGGTAATAATGGCAGTGTAGTAGGGGATTAAAAGGTATTATGCCGTGGTCCTTGAGCTAGACGATAGATATATAGAGCTCAGAGACGTGTAATTGGGTAGTGGATGAATGCAGATAGGGAGATACTAAAAGGGTGCGTTGGGTGCTGTATCGTCCTGTCTAGAAAACTTCCCACCGTTGCTAACACAAGTTCTTCTCCAATGGTATTAGCACACTGGGAGCTGTAGTGTAGCCATGTTGCTACCATTTCATGAAGCCCTGCTCAAGAGCAAACATAATGTGGATCTAAAAATGCCTACAACAGCCAGTTACCCATTTACATGCGGTGCCCCAGTGTTGCAAACACAGCATGGAGCTGAAGTAGTGTTAGCAATGTCAGACAGGCCGGTGGGGTGACAGCTGAGCTGTCTGTGTGGCCAAATGGGGTTCAAAGAGTTTGGCTGGACAGCATGGACAGGACCACACTCTGCTAGGACGTTCTGGCCTAGCTCCCTGCCAAAGCTAGAGCCCCGCTTTTCTCTTTTGGAGCTAACGTGCACCTAGACTTTGATGTTTCCGTAGGGATATCTTCACTAGCTGTGATAGCAGGTAGGAGGAGCCGCCCCAGGGCTGGGAAGAGTCCCTGCCCCACAGCAGATGCAGTGCCAGCCCTCGAGTTGTTTTTAGGTGGGTTTCTTTTGTATTCCAGTAGAATCCCCCAGTGTCTGTTTTACATTCAGGGGATGGAGAAGCTTATAGGGACCTGGAAAAGGTCACGGAAAAGTCACCAGTTGAGGGGTCAGCAGAGAGGCTGGTAATGCGATGATTAATGACCGAAGTGGCAGCATATTTGGAAGAAATTGAAAACAGGCCCATCACAATGGAGTCCATTTAAAGTGCTACAAAAGCTGCTCGGTTGCCTTGCCTGTTAATTAGTAAATGTTCCTGCTTTAATAAGGTCTCTTTACATGACTCATTCATTCTTAGCGCTAATAAAGTAAATAACGGCATAGCTTCTAGTGAAATATGGCACTCGGGAAAAGCATTTCCTCCACAGCTGCTAGATAGAAGGCAATGGACCTGCTTTTCCTCTTGCTGGTATAAGTCTGGTGGCTTCAGATTTACTCTGAAGAGAGGAGCTCAGACCTGAAACGTATAGGGCAGAAAGTGGAAATAGAGGCTTGTATGAAGAGTTTATCTGCCTCTAACCTCTGCCTAAAATATTCAGGGCCAGATTCTCAGCTGGTATAAATCACCGCAGGTACATGAACATCATTGGAGCCCATGCCCATTTCTCATCCTTGTTGCAAGATGAAAACTACATTGTTTTTTTGCGGCCTGATCCTCTGATCCATTGAGGGATGGAGAGTCCCAGGGAAGTTATGAACGCTAAAGGAGCTCTGTGTCCTGCAGGAACTGAGCCTTTCTGGCCAACACCTGATATCTCCTCTCCTAGTGCTTTCTGGACAAGGAAATAGTGGTGGTGGGCAGAGAAGGTTTCAAGATCTAAAATGCAGGGCCAGATTTTACAGCCCCCCTCTCCCCATCCCCCAAAGCCTGGGGGATTTTGGATCGCCCCAGTATAGGGGCCATTTGCAAACACTGGATCCAGGTTTGCAATTCAAATGTTCTCAAAGAACTTTGCCATGTTTGGATTTGGGAAGCTGATTCTGGTCCGAGTAAAGATGCGTGATGTGCTCACCTGCATCAAGGTTTTATGGCGACATTCTCCTGGTGTTGGGGTTTATACAGACTTAATACTCTTGGCCTTTGGGCAGAAAGTTTTTCTTGAGGGCTCTTGAATCTGGACCTGGTTTCAAACATCCCTGGGCTGATTTATAGCTGTGCACTGAAATGTTGCAGAATCTGTGTTGTGCCTTATGTGAAACCAGATTGTTCATCAGTTTGAACCATTCTGAATTCAGAGCCAAACCTGAAACTCAGGAGCTGCAATTCTCATGTGGATCAGAGCCAAAGGCAATATTTGCACAAGCCTTGGCTGAGCAAAACAGCTGAGTTTCACTAGGGTCCATGTCTGTGTTCACTTTCTTTGTTCACAAACATTTTACCTTGACGGTGGGCTGTGGGTACGACAGTAATAGGAGTGTTAAATATCCATGGGCACAGAGAGAACATGGATATGATGTCGTGTCGTTCTATAACGTGTTCCTACTACAACCTATCTCACAAACAATTGTAGATGCTCAGATACCATGGGAATAAGCCCAGGATGGACATACAGACAGACCCATTGAATCTGTGAAAATGTTGCCTTTACAGATGGGAATGAACTGGATCCACACAGCCAAAACCCCTGAATTCTGGAGGACATGGCTCGAAGTCCAGACCCAAACCCAGCCCTGAACTGAATCCAATTCCTCTTTATAGTGGATCATACCAGCACCTCAAACCCAGTCCCCCCCCCAATTTAATTTGGGGGCTTGGCAGAGGGTTGTAAATGGTCACACGTGGATGTGAATTCCACCTTGCCTACTCAGCTCTAATTACAAGGCGAAGGCTTGTGAGCAGAGCTAGGAACAGCAGACAAGGAGCTGATGGAGGGGCGCTGGGACTGAGTACCAGTGTGAGGAGCTGACCAACCGTTCCCTGGTTGCAAACAGCAGGGAAGATGGGGGGTTTGATCATGTCTTCCAAAGGGGGATGGGGAGTAAATGAGGTGGAAGGAGGCAAAAGAAAAATCCACTGGCTGGGTAGAAAATTAGTGTCAAAGGCGGGAAGGAAACAGACTCAGCAGTTTATATAAATATTTGATTTCACCCTTGAATAAAGCTGTTTACAGACATTCCTCTTCGTGCAGGTGAACCACAGTCGCAGCAGAAACAGCGGGTGCTTCCTGCAAACCCGGCAGTTTATAGACCCAGCCCCAGGTCAGGCTCTGGATTTCAAATGCCCCAGAGGATGTGTGTGTACGTAGGGGAGAGATGGAGAAGTGCCCTGTGCAAACCTGATTTTTGGATCCCGATTGGAACCCGAGCATTATTCAGGGCAGGCATGCTGGCTCCTCCAGGCAGAGCCGGTGCAAAGCAGCCAGCCAGGCCCTGGGGTCCCCTGCCTGCCCCATGTCCATGAACTCACCAATAGCATCCTGCTAGACAAGGGCTGGATGCTGCAGGCCTCAGAGGAGGGACCGAGCACACGCTCCAGCTCTGTCACCTCTCTCAGGAAACGCTGGCTGGTTTGCAAAGCCAAGCTGAGGAAGGTGCTTGATCTGGGACACTGGTCGCTGCCTGAGGACAATTGATTGCCCGACCATCCCCCTACCTGTCCCCACCCACCCCCGTTGCAGACAAAACGAAGCTATCAGAAGGCCTCGCTTTATCCCATCTTCGCACAAGAGCAGGCTGTTCGACTGCGAGGCCAAGTCTCCGCTACCCAGCCCCTGAACATCTGTCACTTGAATAGCTCACAGGCTCTTAAAGGGGCCCTCCAGTGAGAGCTGCTGCTCTTCTCTGCCCCGCTCCCGACTCCCAGACTCTGCGTTCAATCCCCAGTGAGTTAAATGGCAATTCAGTGGATTCTCCTGAAAGGTATGGGGGGGCGGGGCTGCATGTTGTTACAACTGGTCCCCTGGCTACTCCTGGCCTACAGACCCGATCCTACCACAGCTGCTCTCCCAGCCCTCCTGTTGTCTCTTACATTCCCTCGGTTCAAGTTGGATTGAGTTCTTCAGGCCAGGGCACTTCCTTGCTCTGTGTCTGTGACTGGAGGCCAGTAGGTGTTACGGCTAATCAGAATATCCTACTTGAAACACAGGCTTTATTTAAAACCATCTGTCCCTTCCGGTGTGCTCAACACCTGTCCCCGGGGCTAGTGCTGCCAGGGGGATGGGATCTCTTGCCTGGCAAGGTGCAATTAGATGGCCACCAGCAGGCTCAGCCCAGGTTGTGTTTGTTTCCTGCCTTCATATGTGGTGGGTTCTTCCCTGGGTGTATTTTCCCTGCCCTGAGTGACATGTGGTCTCCTCTGTGCTCCAGCCCGTGAGTGAGAAGTACCGCCTCAAAGGGAAGGGGAGCAGGAGCCTTGAGCTCTGGCTTTAGGAATGGGCAGGCCTGGGTTCAGGTCCCAGCTCTGCCACGGGCTCCCTGGGTTGCCTTGGGCAAGTCACAAAGGTGCCTAAGGGAGATTAGCACTCGACTCCCTTCAACACCAGAGCCCTCTGGATCTAAAAGCACAAGTCTCTGCCCCCGAGCGAAAGGGCCTAGAGCTGTCGCTAGCCGCGCACACTGCGAGGGGGTTCACGTCTCTGCCTGGCTGGCTGGTGCCAGAGTGCGAGCGATCCCCTCTCGGGATCTGTCCATGCTGTGACTGACTGGAGCTGTCGTTCTGTCCTGCCAAAGCTGTAGCAGAGCCTTTTGGGTTGCTCTGGGCAGGCTGGCAGCCCCCGCAGTTGGGTGCCGCTGAGGGGAATCTGCCCAGCTGGCTTGGGGGGTGGGGGGGAGAAGGGGATGTCCCCCGCGGACAAGAAGCAGGTGCGAGGGGAGGCTTTCAGAGTGAAGAGGCCACATCCTGTATCCACTCCTCCTTGTGGGCTGGGCTTTGATGTCCAAGGTGCTGCCTGGCAGGCGCAACGCCAGCGTGACATCACTGCAGGGAACGCTACTTGCGCACTGTCCATTGCTGTCCTGGGGCGAATCCATGCAGGCTGCCTAAGGGGCCCCTTGCTGGGACCCCGTGGGGTTCAGCAGTGCAGGAAGGGAGGAAGCTGGAGCGTGCCGAGGCCCCACGGAGGCCAGCTAGCGAGACTCGCTGCAAAGCAGGGATTGGGCAGGGAGAGGGCAAAGCTGGGGCCGGAGCACTGGGTGCTCCACAGATGCAATCGTATGTAGCACGGCGGCTACTCCAGCAGCCATGGCCGGCGGAGGGAGGATCCTTCCCCCCCAGCACCCAGTCCAGCCACTGGGTCTGTGCTCTGGGGCTGTGCGAGTGTGTTCCTGCATGGGTGGAAAGTCAATCACCAGGCTGGGCTACAAGGACTGCTGTTCAGGAGAGTTCTTGCTCGGGGAACCACCCTGTCTGGGGGGGCAGAGTCCCATTACTCCCAGCTGCAGGGGACTGTGTGCCAGCAAGGGGCTGGGACAATGGAAAGAGGCCTGTGAATGGAATTTGCGGATGAGTTTGGTTTTCCGTGGAAGCGGTTTTTGTGCTGCGCCCGGGCTCTCATGCCAGCAGGCTCTGGTGCCTTTCCTCTCCCCTCCTCCGCTGCTGGCAGGGGCCCACACATCCCCTCCCCCTTCCCATGTGCACGCCCATGGCGGCATGAATGACAGCCAGCGTCCGTCACGTTGTTTGAAAACCCTTGCCTGGGCCAGCACCGGGGAGACCTGAGCACGCCAACGGCCTCCTGTTGTGATGGATGCTGCGTGGGGGGATGTCAGCTCTGTCTGCTGCAGTCCGTGTCCTGAGGACAGCTCTGCTCTTCCATGTCCTTCATCCCCTCCTCTGTCCGGCGGGAAGCGGGGCGTTATCTGTGCCTTTGGAGTCAGACGGCAGGTTACTGGGGCAAGGAGTGATGTGCTGAGCTGGGCAGTTGCAGCCAGTGTAAGTCCGGGCATAGGGATCCCAGCAGGGCGATATGTTGGTGCGCATTCAAATACTGCAGCGATGGGCCCCGCTGTAAGCACCTGGGTAGATAACTAGACCTCCACAGATGGGATTAGAAATGAGGAGCTGGCCCCAACTCAGCGTCTCCCACTGTGGAGGCCAAGCCAGGAGTGTATGTGTGGGGAAGACAGGAAAGAAGAAATAAACCAACTTGAACCATATAAAGGGCAGGATGAACGGACCATCGCCAGTGAGCAGTTACCTACAGCTCTGGGTAAGCGCTTAGTTAAGTACAAAGGCAGCTAATTCTTACCCCTCACATGCTGCCCTCTTCAGGGCCCGGTGAGGGGAGGCACATGTGTGGGGTGAAGGCCCCGGGTGCTGCGTACCTGTGAGCCTCTCTGGGCTGGGAAAGCCCCTGGCATGCTGCGGGTCCTAAGTAATAAATACTGCCAGTGATGGGGCTGCAGCTGGTTGCTAGGGAACTTCTGACAGTTGCTTCAAATGAGAGGGCTGTGCTGTGTAGGGAAACCACCGCTCCTTGTGTCTCTTCCCCCATCCGCCCTGAGATATTTGTTCCCTTTCACTTGTTTTTCAGCAGTCTCGGTAGTTAGAACCAAAGCTCGCCTGTGAGTTCCCATCCATGGACCGGCAGCATCACAGGCCCGAATAGTGAAAAGAGCCCCGGCCCCAGAGAGCGTACTCCAGGGCAGGCGCTGTTCTCACTATCTGGAGATCTCTGCTGGTGCCGCTAAATGCGTCTATAATACAAATAATTCCCACTCGGAGGTTGCGATCTGGGCAGCCTCACAGAGGCTAGGATCTAATTGAAGACACCAGGAGCTCCACCTGAATCGGGATGACAGGACTGGGTCTGAAGCTCCTGCTTTAATACTCGGGGAGTAAAGCTGCCAGGACCTTGCTCACTGTATTCTTGCCGTGAACTCCACAAACCTTGCTGGCAAGTTAGTTCCCTATTTGGTCTGAGCCTGAAGTTAAACCTCCTCTGACGGCCACTTACCTGTCACTCCACCATTCCCCAGCGTTTCCCTTTCCATTCCGCTGCATCTCCGAGGAGTAAATGTCATTATTCATTTTTTTTAAATATAAACCTATCAAAGGCAAACCCGGCATTGCTAAAATTAAATCATTTCAGGCATGGCTGCCCTTTCCTTTCCTTTCCTTTCCTTTTTTTGGCCGCTGAAGCTCTTAATTATTTCAAAGCATTAAACGAAGCCTGTGGGTTTTTTGTTGTTGTTGCTGATTCATTGCCATTCTTCAGCCTTGCACTGAGAAAGCAGGAGTCCTGTAGCGCAGAGACAACCAGACGGTTAACGTAAAGGATGCTTGTGTTTTGGGGCCCCATTGATATTTGAGACTTACAAATAGCCGTAAAATGCTCTTCTATTATAATAACACCTACAAGCCTCCGCGGCAGTGAGGGACATATTGTGTTCAGAGGAAAGATGGTCCGGTGGTTAGGGTCACTAGCCTGGCACCTAGTAGTCAGTGGTTCAAGTTCCCTACTCTACAGATTTTCTATGTGGTTGGACAAGTCACTGAGGCTACATCCATCGCTGGAGGAAGGGGTGTGATTCCAGCTCCTGTAAACATGCTCGTGTGAGTGCCTGCAAAGTAGCGGTGGAGCTGCAGCAGTGTGGGCGGTGGTGAGCAGCAGCGTGGGCTAGCTGCTCTGAGTACAAACCTGCCCATGGGCACGTACTCAGGGCCGCTAGCCCATCCAGCGACACTATTTAGTGCGAGTAGGTCTGCGCGCTGGACTCTCAGCCCTAGCTCCAAGTGTAGACACGTGGAGTCCCGACACTGCATGCCAAGCTAGCACGGCTATAGGTAGCGGTGTAGCCAGTGAGGCTTCGCTTGGCCAAGTGGCGTGCCCTCTATAACAGAACCCCCAAGGTATATACTCTACACGGCTTTCTGCACTCGCAAGCCATGCCTCCCACATCCACACTGCTGTGTCCCGCTGCCTCCCCACTGCCGGAGCCTTTCCTCACCACAGGGAAAGACTTCCTCGGTGGGAAAGCTCTGGCAGGTGGGAGGCAGTGGGGAAAGGCTCCAGAGAGCTGTCTCCCCCCCTGCCAGAGCCTTTCACTGCCACACATCGCAACACACCTCAGTAACAAGTGCAAACACAGCCTGCCTTTTGCTATGTCTAGGTACCCTACACGCCACAGCAAGTGTAGACAAGATCTTAATCGCTCCATGCCTCAGTTTCCCACCTGTACAATGGGAATAGCACTGCCCTACTTCACAGGGGAGTTGCAAGGATAAATGCTTTAAAGATTGCGAGATTGCAATGGGGCCCATATAAGTACTGAGGTTAGGCTGGGGTAGGGACTGTATATGTGGTAAGACAGCCCCTGCCTTACGGCAGGTCTACACTACCCGCCTGAATCGGCGGGTAGAAATCGATCTCTCGGGGATCGAATTATCGCGTCTCGTCGGGATGCGACAATCGATCCCCGAATTGACGCTTCTACTCCACCAGTGGAGGTAGGAGTAAGCGCCATCGGCGGAGGAACCGCGGAGGTCGACTTGCCGCTGTCCTCACAGCGGGGTAAGTCGGCTCCGATACATCGAATTCAGCTACGCTATTCGCGTAGCTGAATTTGCGTATCTTAAATTGACCCCCCCTCCCATAGTGAGGACGTAGCCTTAAACAGGCATGACCACTGAAAGGTAGGAGGGCAAAAGAAAGGCACAAAGAAGTGAAGAGATGTTGCCCTAGGACATCGCACAGATCAGTGGTGGAATGGGAATGGAACCCAGGTCACCTGATGCCTTTGGACTACATGGCCTCTCCCATGTTCTAGTGAAGATGCGGTTATAAATAGTTTATAAGGGAATAATAACTAATTGATGTTTGAATAAATGGCTGATGATTACAGGTTGTAGGGTCCAGCAGGCCAGTAAGAGACTTTTACCCATCTGTAACACAGTCTGCCGATGGTGCTCGTAGCCGTCAAGAGTTCATATTACTTATGGCTGTAATGTGCTTAGAACATCTTCTGATTAATTAAACCTTTATACACTACTTATAAATGTACCCTTCAAGTTAAGGGTGACTATGTGGGAAAGCAAATTTAAAGGCGTGTCCAGATTGGAAGCCCAGATCTGAACTCCTTGGCTCTGCAGAGTACTGGATCTGAATCTGCCTTGTGGGATTGGTTTCTGGTCAGACCCCAAACTCATTGGGGGTTGGTTTTCTTTCAGGGTCACTTGTAGCTGAAATCTCCCAAGAATAGCTGCTCTGACAAGAATCTTGCCATTCAGGGTCCAAAGTCTCCAGAGATCAAGATCAGATTCTGACCTTATCAGACTCTAATCCAAGATCAAGCCCTACCCTTGATTTGACCTCGGACCCAACCCAATCCTTCCCCAAACCACAACCTAATCTATATCTGCTCTCTGCTTCCTTGCTGCATCTCCACTCAGAACAGAAGTCGCCCAAATAATTTCACACCCGTTTAGTTTTTCAGATTTGTCAGTACTGCCCACAGGAAACGTTTAACACATCCACCAGCCAGGTAAGGACAGGCTGTCAGTCGTGAGTGGCTCTGTCCTTTCTTTACGAGCTTACCTAGAGATTGTACTAGACAACGAAGTTCTCTTCTGCCCTGCGGTATTGTAGAGTGAGGTGCTGCTGGGGTCTGTTCTTGCCCCCACCCTTCCACTCCCGTACTGTGCATGTGAGATGGGTGGAGCAGAGGGAGATGGTTCATGCCACTGAGATGGTCCAATGGACTTTCCCACTGGTTAGTTGGACTTTGATGAGACCTGGGTGCTCGGATGCCGTGGTAATGAGCACAGTATAAAAACGGAAAGCGCGATGAAATGAAGAGCTGGCTAAGGCTCCAGCCAGATGAGATCAAGGTGCTACTGGTATAGTCTGAGGGAAGCAGTTACAAGCACAGAGCATTCATTATTTAACCACATTTCTGGGAAGCAGACTTTCACCACTTCCCCAAAGCTGTGTCCTGGGATCCTACCCCTCTCTCTTCTGTCCTTGCACCTTTCCGCCTATATCCGCATGCTGGGCTTGGCGCTCAGTGCTGATGTAATGGTGTTACGTGGGAGCGGAGTAAGGAATGGATCATTCTGCATGCCCCTGTGAGGTTAAGCACTTATGGGCTAGATTCAGTGCAGGTTCAGGCTATCAGCTTCCATGGCAAAATGCCGGGGGGGCAGCAGGATTGGCAAGCCTCTGCCTGTGGGGAATCTAGAATGACCACAGCGGTCAGCATGGGACACATGGAGATGAAGTGCCCAGAGGAACTCAGTTGCTCCCGGGTGCTGAAAACCCTGAGATGGCGCCCCCTACAGAGCAGTAGCATATTGCACCTCCTAACCTGGCCAGGTCAATCTGTATTAGAGACAGATCTATTGTCTACAGGCCCCTCATGACTGTCTGTCTAGATGATCGAGATCCATCGGGGATGAATGTGGCCCACCGTGTTTAAATTCAAATCTTATTTGAGACACGTGTCATCAAACGCAGCGCATTTGAAATAACTGCAGCTGAAGCTGAACAAGCTCTGTCCCCCAAGCTGCAAAGAAAAGGGGTGCGGGGCGGATGAGGCTATAACAGGAGGAACTGAAAGCACAAGAAGTCCTGAAAAGGTTCATTCACTAGTTAAAATATAAGCCCGATGTGAAAGGGCAAATGCATCTCCCTGAAATAGAAGACATGTTCAAAGAGGAAATTGGAAGCAAATCTGGTGAAAGGTGGGTTGTTTTTTCAATTGAGATCTCCTAGGTAAGATCTGGGGAAATAAAGGGGATTTTTTTGAGAGAACCATCCATGAAGAACAGCTGTCTTATTTAAAAAGAAAAGTCTCCTCAAAGGAGCAGCGATTCTGTTGCCAGGACTACAATTATATAGTGCTCCCTGAAAAGCAGCTTCCATTGAGGCAAACGATGAGCAGAGAGGCCATTTATCCTGAGAAGGAACAGGAAGCAATATAGAAACCAAGCAGGCAAAGAGAGAGAAACCAAAGAATTGAATACATGGGCTTTCTGGAACCACCACTACAGAGCCTCCACAGTCTTTATTCCTTCTGGGGGGCCAAGTGGCATATTGGGCAGGGTCTTTTAGATGAGATCTTACAAACAGAAACCCTGTTTGCTCTTCCTAAATAGCTCGGGTAGCTGTGGTCTAGTGGGTGGAGCACAGGGCTTCGAGTTAGAGAAGGCGGCTCTGTTCCGGGCATGCTGACTGGCTGGCTCAGGACTGAACGGTCTATGTTTCTGGCAGTGTTTGGAATCCATTTCCGAGACTACCAGGTTCATTGACATGGTTGTGTCTAATGCAGACCCAGCCTTACTTCGTGTGTCTCAATTACCCCACCTTTAAAATGGGGAGAATACTGCGACTTCCCTTTGGGAGCTGCAGGTGAAGGATGTGACGTAAGTGTGCGGAGCACTGAAGATCCTATGGCATTTTTTATCACAGGAGTAGGAGCTTGTCTTGCTCTTCTAAGCCAAATCCCCCCTCCCCAGCCCCAGCATTGGGCACTTGCTCTGTGTCTGTTTGGAAAACCCTTTGACATCCCGAAAGCTGCTGTGTAAATGGGGAATATTGTATAGTGAAAAGCAATCACTTCCAATACTTTCTAGAAAGGCAATCTGTACAGGTGGCATGCCTTCCCTTAGCCTCTGTGCCTGCTTCTCGATACTTCACACCTCTTCCTTTAGCTACCCAGTGGGTGGGAAATCCATCCACTACTGAAAAAATCGATATAAGCAAAAGTCCCCAAATTGCCAAGCCAAAAATAAAGAAAAGAGATAAGTTTCCATAGGTGCAGTAGCCAAGACTGCTGGTGGTCTTTCAGATGCCCATTAACACTAACTCTGTGTGTGTGTGTGTGTGTGTGTGTGTGTGTGTGTTGCAGCACTCTAGTGGGAAGGGATGGGATTAGTCTGTCGAGGAAAAAAACATTTTCTCCACCGGCTGAGCTAGCGTGGCTGCACTGTTGTGCTGAGTGGCTGGTTCTGAGTTTGAATCTCCATGATTTCCAGGCCTGATATGATCAGTAACGGTAACATCTGGGTCTTCATAATCCATCAGGGCTTGTTGCAAGTGTCTTGTCCAGTCTGGGGCGGGCGAGGTTGACTGACATACGGTTTTATGTCCTGTTATTTTCAGTGAATTATCTAGAAGTGCAGCCCTTCCCCTTTGGATACAAGATGACCCTTAGTTAATATGGATAATAGAACGCGCGGCTTGGATGAATAGCTAGGGAGGATCGTCCCTTTTGTGTCGTATCTTGACAACACGAGTGAAGATGGGCATCAGTGAGGGTCACAGAACAAACCTGACAGGGTCCCTGTTTGCCATGCCTGGCTGCCAGTTTCACCTCTGCAAAGTACAGAGCCTGCTCACACCAACCCGGAGTGACAGAGCCAGCTGAGGACATAAGCTTTCATGAGCACCAGGACTGTCCGGTGCCTGAATCCCAGGCAGATTTCCTCCGCAGGCGCCATTCACCAGTCAGAGCTCTGGGGTTTTCAGTCACATCTCCCCACGTGAAGCTTCCAGGCCCCGGGAGCTCCTTACTTTAACAGGAAAGAGCAACCTGTCCGCTAAATGAACAGTGGAGTAAAAATTCTGGGCCCGAACTTTAGCCTGCAGGACTCAGTGAGAGTGAATATATCCCCCCTCCCTTCTTTCCAGTTTTGCCTGTGCAGGGGAAATAAGCAATACAGCACTGCCTAGAGACTCAGGCCTGGTCAACACTTAAGTTTTGCTGGGGTAGCTGGAGTATGTCAAAAATCAACCCACTAATGGACCTCTCTGTGCCAGCACAAGCCCTAGTGTAGGTGCAGTTAGACTGGCAAAAAAAAGTGCTTTTGCCACTTCAGCGTATTTCATTCGGGGAACTGGTATCAACGCTGCTGCCCAAAGACTCTTTAGCCGGAATAAACTCTGTTAGGCGGGTTTGCTGGTGAGCTCTGCCAGCAAACCTGTTCTAGTGCAGACAAGGCCTGAGAATGGGATGCTTACAGCCGTAGAAATCCAGGGCCAGTCCTCCATCGCCTTGCCCCTTGTGTGGCCATTTACATGAGTGCAAACAGAATGCAAAATGTTGCCATCCTGATGTGGAAATGTTTTATGCTCGCGTTGCCACCGGTGTTCTGGGATGGCCCAAGCTGCAGGGCGGCAGAAAATCCAGTCCCTGCCGTGTCTCTTGAGTCTGCTGAAAATGTGGCTCTGACATTTGGAGGGCAGCCAGGCCCCAACTTCCCCTTTGCTTCTGTGAAAGTAGCAGATCCCAGTAGAAGGGGGCAGCGTCACCTTCGCAGCATGCTCCCGCTTCTCCAGCCCGTCTGGAGCAGCTTCTGTGTGTGAGCCACAGGGTTCCACTTTGCAGGGAGGGAGGGGGCAGGCTGGATGACCCAGTCCCCACCCTCAGTAACGCCTGCCATTACCGCACGGGCAGCAATCAATGCCATTAACGAGGGCACAGCAGACTGGACCCACTTACACAGTGGCTGCTTTTAGGACCCACTCCCATTTACTTCAATGGGAGTTGCTTGTACATCAGAGGTGGGCAAACTACGGCCCGTGGGCCACATCTGGCCTGTGGGACTCTCCTGCCCAGCCCCTGAGCTCCTGGCCTGGGAGGCTCGCCCCCGGCCCCTGCCCCGCAGCCTCAGCTCACTGCGCTGCCGGCACAATGGTCTGGGCGGCGAGGCTGCGAGCTCCTGGGGCAGCGCAGCTGCAGAACCGCGGCCTGACCCGGTCTCTGTGCTGCGCAGGGCGTGGCTGCCTGTCCTGGTGCTCTGGGCGGTGCGGCTGTAGCACAGCCAGCCACCGGTGCTCCCCGCAGCACGGTAAGGGGGCAGGGAGCAGGGGGGGTTGGATAGAGGGCAGGGGAGTTTGGGGTGGTGGTCAGGGGCCGGGAGTGTGGATAGGGGTCGGGGCGATCAGAGAGCGAGGAACAAGGGGGTTGAATGGGGGTAGGGGTCCCAGGGGGGCAGTTAGGGGCGGGGAGTCCGGGGGCAGTCAGGGGACAGAGAGCAGGGGGGATGGATGAGGCAGGGGTCCTGGGGGGGCCATCAGGGAACTGGGAGGGTTGGATGGGGCAGGAGTCCCGGGGGGACATCAGGGGCGAGGAGCAGGGGGGGGTCGGATAGGGGGCGGGGGCCAGGCCACACCTGGCTGTTTGGGGAGGGACAGCCTCCCCTAACCAGCCCTCCATACAATTTCGGAAACCCGATGCGGCCCTCTGGCCAAAAGGTTTGCCCGTCTCTGTTGTCCATAGAGCAGCTGCCTAATTAGGCCCCCTGCTGCCTGCTCAGGCCTCGTCTGCTTCTAGCCAGCCACAAGGTCATGGGCTAACGAGCCTGGTGAGCCCCTTGCCAGATCCCCACTCACCCTGCCCTGGTTTTCTAGATTAATAGATTTCAAGTCCAGAAAGGCGTTGCTGTGATCATCTAGTAACACAGGCCATAGGGCTGCCCCACAATAATGCCTGGAGCAGAGTTTGAAAGGAGAAAAAAATCCAGTCTTGATTTAAAACTTGCCAGTGACGGAGAATCCACCATGGCCCTTGGTAAATTGCTCCCATGGTTAATTGCCCTCCCTGTTTAAAGTTGCACCTTATTTCCAGCCTGAATTGATCTAGCTTCAGCTTCCAGCCACTGGGCTGTTAGACCTTCCTCTGCTAGAGTGAAGAGCCCATTGTTTGTTCCCTAGGTAGGTACTTACACCCAGTAATCAAGTCACCCCTTCACCTTCTCTTTGTTACACTAACTCCACTGAGCTATGGGGCATGTCTTCTAAACCTTGTTGTTTCCTTCTGCACCTTCTGGGGTGTGTTGTGTTTACATTAACAACTGCAGTGGTGAGCAGGACAAAGCAGGGATGGGTCCAAGAGTAAACTGTAGGTCCAGGCACCTCCCAGCTCTTGGTGAGTTAAGGTCCACGCCTGAAGTTTGCGCCTCTGAGAAGTAGGTATTTGAGCTCACTCGGTGGCCTTGGCAGGACCCCAGCTGGTAAATGGCTGCAGGACCAAGCAGTTGTCCCCTTTGGAATGAGCCACCTTCTGACTGCAGAGGCAGAAGGAGTTAGAAAGCACCCCACAGCTCCAGGAGAAGGCCTGAGTACTGCTCTTGTTTGTATTACGGCCATGCCTGGAACTCGGGGATCCATCCTGCAAGGCACTGCACTAACCCAGTGAAACCCAAAGAGCTGAGCATCTAAATAGACAAGACAGGTGGGAAGAGAAACAGAGGGCAGTGACTTACCCAAGGGTATTCAGCAGAGCCAGGATTAGAACCCAGGACTCTCAACGCTCCATCCAACACTCTATATTCTCTAGTCCAATCTGCTTCTCCAGGGCACGTTGTTGGAAGCCCCAACTTAATTTGTTTCCATTGTTATCAAAGTAAGCCACTGTGTCAGACAGAGCAGCACTGGGGACGCTGATGTATTCAGCGAGAGGACTGGCTGGCAGGATAGTACACACAGTTTCAAGGCTGTCTCATCTCTGTTGTGCTGTGTTCCCTCATTAATCACCCTATAAAAGGGAACCCAGACACCTCGTGCCAACTGCAAATGTGAAATCTTTGTCATTGGCCACATCTCCTCTACTATACATCATCTCCTGTCCTCGGGGATGCAGGCGGGGATATCTTCATTTCCCTTCATGGCAAAGGTAAACCACAATAAAACGCTCAGCGCTCTGATGCTAAGAATTCTAGCCAGAAAGATGTCAGGACTGATGGTGTCTGGGGCTAGTGGCTACGCTCAGAGCTGAGCACAGTGCAGGGCGGTGACAGGCAGGCTTCCTGCTTCCTCCACACAGCTCCCCGACGGCCGTCACACCTGTCCTGGGATACCCTTTCCATTCCACACCTGGACCCCCTAACTCAGCTGTGTGATTGCATCCCACGCAGGGCCTGTCACCACCCTGTTATCCCGAACCTCGCCCTACGCTGCTCTGACGGTGCTAACAGGTAGGGCACCGCAGCTGTTTCCGAACAGGGCATCAGGTCTTCCTTTCATCACCTCCTGATCCCCCAGTCTGGGCTTCTCTGGAGCAAATATTCCTGGTGGTTGGAAATTAGACCAAATCCTGTAGCCCTTCAAAGGCATCCCTGGATTGGTGGCATCCCAGATTCTGTTCCAGGTGGGTCTAGGAATCCATGACAGGTTCCACCCTTTCCAGGGGCTGGATTGCAGTTCTGGACCTCACCTGACTCTCCCTCCTGGATATAGAGCCCTCTGCTGGTTTGATGGACTAGGACCCCATTGTGGTAGGTGCTGTGCAAACACCAGAACAAAAAGACGGCCCCCCCCCCCAGGGAGCTTCCCAGCTTGGCCAATACTTGACGGTTGCTGTCTGGGCCCACCTGGAACTCCAGTGTGTGCGTTGGCTGACCCTGAGCAGTGTTCTGCCTGGGATTAGAACTCAGTGCTGGCAGGACTGTCACACAGTGTTGTGTGTGAGATCCAAAGAAGCCCAGACTCTGCCTTAAATTCTGTGGGTTTTTTTTGATTTGTGAAGTAATTCCTCCGTCCCGTTTCCCCCCCCCCATCCCGCTCGTGATAGGGATGCCAGTGTCTTGCTATCCAAACAGAGCCCTGACATTGCCCCTGATCACTCCGCTCCCTGGAGCCCGTGTCCCTTGCTGGGCTGCAAATCTGCAAGTCTGATAGAATGGAGCCAGCTCGGCCTTGTCCCAAAATGAACAGAAAGAGAAACCCTGCAGGGCATTGCTGTACCTGCTGGGACCCACTTCTGCTGTCAGCTGATTGAGGGCACAGTCCTCAGCTGCTACCAACATGAGATTGTTTCTGTCTGCAATGGAAATCAACAGACGCCTGAGACGGTGAGCAAGGCAGCCCTGGGTAAAAAGAACCCACAAGAGTGAAGTTACGGTAACACATAACGCTAGGGGAAATGGCTACAGGGCATCTGTTCCTGACCATTTTATCCAGTTCTTATGCTGACGGGAAAGTTCCTCCTGTGATTCAGACTCAGTGGTTTGGAAGGGAACCCATGTGGACGTGAGTCAACCCAAAAGGATTCCGGTGCCGATTTTTGGGGTGCGTCTGTTGGGCTATACTGGTTGTGAACAATGGATCTTGCTCCCAGCTTAACAGTAGACATTGGCTTTTAGCCCACAGACCTGGTCTTTTGAGGGGCTGTTCTTTGTATTGGAAGAAAGGCCCTTCCTCACCAAACTGGTGATGGGAGACACTGTCGGTGTGTGACAGAGCTGGGTGCCTGGCTCCGTGGTTTTGCAGACGGCTGCATAATGCAGGTGCTAGTTGAGAGCTCTTTATGGAGCTGCCCGTTCTCTGAGCACGCTGGTGCATTTTCCCCATAGTCTGCAGGGACACGGAGGGAGTCATTTCCCTTCCACCATTACCATCAGGAACGTAAAGCCTCATCCGTGCACAGAGGATCTTTGCTGCTCTTGTAATGCTCTGCACACAGAATCTTGTGGTAGGGAAACTTCTAACAGTTCAGAGGGTCAGTCTGGAAAATCACCCAAAAGATCATTTGCTTCCCCTGACCTTACCCAAAATATCCAACCCTCTTGGGTCATGTCAAGGATTTGGGGCTCAAGCCCTCCATGGGAACGGCCCATGTTCCCTTGGGGGATCGCCTCACCCCACATGTGCATGACTGCCCGCGACGGCTACCTTCCATTGGAACTAGAGAACTGTGGCCAGGGAGTCAGACCCATGAGCAGACACAGAACTCTCTCAGTGTCCGGGCCGTGAATCTGGAACTCACTTTCTGAGGAGATGAAGATGGTCATGAACCTCCGAGCGCAGCACATGGTCTTATGAGCCACTCGGAGATCTGTCAGACCTGTACCAGCATTGGACTGTTCAGGACATTGCTTTTAGCTGCCTCTGTTTGGTCGCAGGGTCACACCAATGTTGCAAAATATGCCATCTTGTCTGGCTAAGCCAGGCTCTCCTTAGACAGAAGGAAAAAGGGGAGAGAAAGGAGAAAGACGTAAGGTAGGTAAAGAAAAGGTCCACCTCTCGCCACAGTGTGTCAAAGTCTCACATCCCATGACGTGTTGGGAATTTAGCCAGAGCTGGTGGAGGTGGCAATGCCATCTGGCTCCAGCTCTCTGGCTGATCAGGTCAGGACATATCTCAGGACTAGGATGAAGAAATTCCCAGGAGACAGTGGGGGTTGCAGCCATGATGGTGAAATTTTCTCACTAAGTCTTTCTTTAAGGACCCCAAAAGGGAGTGATGGGCGGAATAGCCCATCCCCTCATTATTGTGTCCACCATTAGGCCTAATTTCTGACATGTTCATTTTGGTTCATTGATTTTCCCACCTCCACACTTTTCTTCTTCACCAGCCACAATCTTTACACAGTCCTAGAGCTGTATCAGGAGGCCTTTTTGTTTGGACTAATTCAGTCATTTTGTCCCTTTTCTGGCACCTTTTCCAATCAGGATTTGTTGTTATAGGCCAGGGGTAGGCATCCTATGGCACGCGTGCCAAAGGCGGCATGCGAGCTGATTTTCAGTGACACTCACACTGCCCCGGTCCTGACCACCGGTCTGGGAGGCTCTGCATTTTAATTTAATTTTAAATGAAACTTCTTAAACATTTTAAAAACCTTATTTACTTTACATATGACAATAGTTTTGTTATATATTATAGACTTATAGAAAGAGACCTTCTAAAAACGTTAAAATGTATTACTGGCACGCGAAACCTTAAATTAGAGTGAATAAATGAAGACTCGGCACACCACGTCCGAAAGGTTGCCGACCCCTGTTATAGGCTATTGTGACATCTTGTGAACTCACACTCACGTTTCATGGATGACAATTAGGGTCAATTTGTAGGCCCGGCTCTTACACCAGCTCCCAGTGCACCACACGGGGCTGGATAGGGCTCACTCGCTATCCTCCCGTGTGGAGCAGGTGCGCACGTGGCAAACAGGCAAGGCTGAGACTACCCAAGCAGTCACAAGACATGTCTACACTGCAATTAAAAACCTGCGTGTCTAATTGAAGTGTAGACATACCCATAGAGGCTCTGCTGCCTGGCCGGGAGCAGTCCTTCACCCCAGCCCCTGAGGGACTCCCCAACCCACAGCTCAGGCAGGATGCTGGGGAAGAGAGTTTGGGGCTAATTGCTTAGCTGATGACACATATTTAATATTTCATGGATAATTCATGGCTCTTCATTAACAAAAATAGGAACAAAATAATTATAGCCCCGATCTCAGTTCAGGGTGCGGAGGCAAAGGGAGGGTGGAAAACCTGATCAGAATAATTGTGACTGCTTCCATGAATTATTAACATGAAGCCAAGGAAGAGCGAACATTTTTTTAAATGCTGTAATGTGTGTATGGGGAGAGAAGTCTGATTCAGAGCTGAAGGAAGCATCCCCCCAGAGCTTTGTCATGGCTGAGTCTTGCGTCACCTCCTTGGAGTGTTTGTGTTCCAAGCAAGTGGCACGCGATCCCAGAGGAACAACATACAGTAAACGAGTACAAGCAGCTGAAGGAAAAAGCTGAGCTGAGCGATGATTTAAAGGGGTGCTTTCACGGTGGATTTCACTTTCCAAGTTTAGCCACAGAGAGATTCCCTCTGTCAATATATTTCTGTATTGATTTCTCAAATTATGGAAGATAATTTGAGTTTGAAAGAAAGATGGGCCTGAAGTGCTAGAAACAGCATTCCGACCAAGCTTTGAGATGTTTGGATATAGGATTTGGTTTGGGCCATTTTACAGAGGCAGGATGTAGT
This sequence comes from Trachemys scripta elegans, assembly GCF_013100865.1. Lineage (NCBI taxonomy): Eukaryota > Metazoa > Chordata > Testudines > Emydidae > Trachemys > Trachemys scripta. The sequence goes on along the minus strand of NC_048312.1, from coordinate 22,976,294 downwards.
ATATGTCGCTTGCAGCTGCAATCCGTTGAATTTTTTTTGTGTGCTGCACCTTTCCGCATTTAATAACTCTGCCTGTCTGCAGAGATGGCAGCCATTTTGTTCTCTGAATCCCTGAAGCATGTAACTCAGGAGATGCGCACACACTGTGCTCTCTCTCATGGAGACTTTGTGTGTGTGTGTGTGTGTGTGTCCTTTCTTGTTGCTGGTTTTCTTTAATTTAGAGTGAAGGTAGATGGCTGCTCTGTGTGTGGTGAAAAGCATAAGTCAGGTTTTGAATTTTGGGTCTAGATCACAATATGAACTTCACCAGAGTCTAAAGGGCTTTTCCGATGCAGGGATCTGATTCAGACCCACATCCAGTACAAATAATCATCTGAGCGGTAAACAAGTTGGTGTGTTTTGAAAGGTACCAAGGGGAAAAAAAACAAACTCCGTCTTTAAAAAGACTGATCCCAGACGCCTGATCTCCAAGAACACTGATATGCCCTGGGTCTGAACAAGGTAATCAATCAATTATTCAGCATCAGGTATGTGGGGGAGCGGCTCAGTCCTTCAACTGTGTCATTAACAGTGAAGGGACAAACTGCACAGCCTCCGGGGAGCATGGGTAACTCCAGCAGGAAAGAATATAGCCGTTTCTCGTATCCTTCCCCCACCTTTGTTTCAGGAAACTCCCACAAAGCAGCAGGCGATGTGAAGAGATGGATTGTCCGTGGGGGCTCCTGTAGAAATAGGCATGCAACCGGCACGGGCATGAAGTTGAGCATTCATGTGCCTGTGCAAAGCTGGTAACCGCTACGTAGGCTCATGGGTTGTGCATGTGATAACAGCTTCTTTGCATTTGCATTTACATTTTTCACAAGCCCTTTTGTAAATGCCTTAGGGAGTCAGTTATGGGACTGAAATAACGAGGGATCGGCTCTTGTCTTTGTGATTCAGCTCCTGTGTGGGGGAAATACATGAGCGAGTCCAGATCTTGCGATGTTGAGAAGTAAGTCTCACTATTGGGGGAGGAAGCTATAAAGTTCGGAGAGGTTCAGATCTATTGCAAAGTTGAAGGCACAGCCCTAGTAATTGTACATGCAGATGGCACTTATGGCTGCTTTGTTTGTGCGTTTTGCAGGATGGCCCACTGCACCCTTCTTTGCAGTCGGCTATCACAGGCTCAGTCCTGCAAGGAGCTAAGCACCCTGGCCTGGTCCAACAAAACACTTTAATCCCTACAGGCGTATCACAGTCACATTAGAGCTTTCCCATTGTTATGAATATGATTTGAGAACTGAAATATATAGAGCAGAAATAACCATGTAATCTAGGGCTACACACTATCCGAGGGTCCTGGTGCCCAGACCTTCACTTGCAAGGTTTTTTAATGGCGCTAGATGCTTTCCGTGGAACTATGTATTTTTGTGTCATCCATTCCCAAGATAATCTAATAGGTCTTTCTCTCTCTCCCTCCATGCTGATAATATCTTCAAGGCTCTTGTAAGATCCCTTGCCGTGCTGGCTTTATTTAACCATCTTCTATTCTGCCACCAAGCAATCTGAGGTGGCTTGAGCTCTGGCTTCAGTGTGGCACGTTAGCTTTTGCTACATGGGTTGCTAGAAGTTGGCTGGCTTCAACAAGCAGGCCCCCCTGGCAATCAATACATCCAGTCGCGAGTGAGAGCCAGAAGTGGAAAGGACAGGGTCACTAAATTAGAGAAAGGTGCACGGGGGGAGGGGGAAGCAGCTATCGAGGCCTCCTGATACCCAGAAATGGAGTCGCTATATCACGTGCCTCAGGAATGATTATGAATAAAGAGAATTTGGCTCTGGAAACAGCATATCTGTGCTGTACTAGTGCTAGCTTGTGAGGCTAGGGATGGGGTTGATAGTGCTTCCGATCAGGTTTTCAAGCATGTGTTTGGTGCCTTTACACCCCTTGATGTTTAATCCCTAACTCCAGGAGGGAGGGAGAGGGTGAGGATCACAGGACCATATGGCCACCCACTCTGCCAACATAAATGGCTGCAAAACACTCAGAGAACCAAGGGCTTTTACTAGAAAATTGATCTTTCTGATGTTGACACCAAATGGACAACAATGCCTCATCCTGGGCACAGGGGCATCCTGTGTGTGTGTGTGTGTGTGTGTGTGAGAGAGAGAGAGAGAGAGAGAGAGAGAGAGACTCAGCTACTTTACTGTAAAGATAAAGAATTATCCAGCAAAATAAATATATTTCCATTGAGAGATTTCACAGTGAACGCCCACCCACACACTGTTTGGGTCAACCAGAATAGTGTTATGTTATATATGCTGTGTGGGGAGCTGCTGTATATACAGTAAAAATATGTAACTTGGTCCAATATCTGTCCATCTCCCACAGCAGTGTACACAGCAAGGGGAAAGCAGAAGAATGCATAATATATAAAGGCTCATTACTAGTCAGGATAGCTAATGGAGCAGTTCTGGTTGGAGGGGGTGTATGTATCTAAAGGTCTGGTCAAATTTTCCATTGAAACTTTTTTAAAAATCTAGTTTTCCACTACACAACTTCCCGTAAAGTGTCTGTCTGTTTTCCTTCAATCTTGACTGTTTGGTTTTCTAATGGGGAAAAAGAAAACGTCCCCTTTTTCACTTTCTGACAGTCAGAATTTTCCCTGGGAAGAAAAATACCATTTTCTGCCCAGATCTACAAAATCGTCCCATTAGCTATGTGGGCGTGCTTGGTATGTACAATCTTGTGGGTGCGCACAACTGATGGGATGATAGAGTCCAAGGTATACAGAATGGCTGGTGGCTGTTTTGACACTTAGCATAACTCTAGGCAGGAGAGACACCTGCAGCTCTTGGATTAACTGGTGCTCTGTACCAGAGCAGCTCTGTCACCCCCTTTTCATACGGTCTATACCTCTGCTTGTTTTTTCTCTCACCACATCCCCTGATTTTCCAAGGTTAAAACTGCTTTGGAATCTATTGAGAGTGACAGATAAATAGCACTGAAGGATGGCTACAGGCCGTTCTGAGTAAAGCGAGGGGAAAGGTATTTTATTTTCCATGCAAAATATAAAGAAAAATGTTTTTTTGTCAAAACCCCCAAACATTTTGGCCTTTTCGACTTTTGACGACGTTGGGCATTTTTCACGGAAAATTTTCCAATTTGTCAAAAAGGCATTTGACATCCAAAAGAGTTTAGTCCATAGATTTTTGACAGCTTTAGCTCTGAGCACTGTCTATTTGTACAGCACCTTGCACTCTGGGATCCTGGTCCATGATTGGTGTTCCTAGGCACTACCTCAGTACAAATAACCCAATCACTAGGTGTGTTAGTGTCATCAGCGAAACGGGTCATCCATCAGCCTGTGTTAAACCAGGTTCTGGTACCGACTTGGGACGTCTTTCCCTTCCCTGGAATTCTCAGCATTCCTGTCCAGCCCTGGAAGCTGGCTGAGTAACAGATCTGAGGGGAAGAGACATAAGTTACGAAGGTTCCCCAAGAATCTGTAGTGATCCGTTTAATATCCTCTGTCAGGGGGCTGTATTCTGCCCTTGTTGGAGGATGGATTCTGTGATTTCCACCACCAGCTGTTGTGACACTAGACCGTTCCTCCAGTGCACTCTTGGTTTCATTTGCGGAAGGCCTCAGACATGAGTTAGAAACCAAAAACAAGCAACCACCAAACCCCAGACATCAGCCCCTACCTGTCTCGCTGCGGTCAGGAGACAATTGGCTTTACCCTTCCCGCCAGCTGTCTGCCTTGTCAAGGAGCGGGCCAGCAAGGAGTGACGGGCTCCATCGACTCGGGCTGTTATCTGAGCCGCCACAGCCAGCAGTCCCATTCTGCCGCTTTTGTCTGTCCATCAGCAGCATGTTTGCTGAGTTAATGAAGTACTATGGTGTGAGGGAGACGGAGGAAAAAGGCAGCCCGATAAACCGTCCTGGGGGGAAGAAAGCGGCAGCACTATCTGGATCTGCATGGCAGGCTGTTGGGGGAGAGATGGAGGTGGGAACAAAGGAAGCTGACATTTTGTTCCAGAGATACCAGAGATGTGGGAGTCCGACCCTTATGGGGAAAAATGAAGCGCCAGGGCTGTGGGGTTTGGACTGGAGAAACCTGCTCAGACAAAGTGAACGTACTAGTAAATAATGGGTCGCAGCAGTCAAACCACGTCAGTTGCTTTCATTCGGGTTAGGGGCCTGTGAGTGACCCAGCAGAGGCCAGCAGCATCGGGCTAAATGCTGCTCCTGCCAGCCCCCCCGGGGAAGCATGTACCTGCATAAGAGACGCTAGGTTTGGATCAGTTCTCTCTTGGCCACCCCATGTCAGCTGAGGCCAATGGACCCCCGTGCCTTCACTCATTTGCCTGTCTCGCAAACATAGCAGAGCATCTGCAGTCCCCGTTCCCAGGTGCATGGGGCTGCATTGCAGAGGGAGGTATGGGGCAGGTTAGGGGAGCTGCAGGATACCCACCAGCCCAGTGTCATGCAGTGGCTGGAGCCCCTCGCTTCCTGCAAATTCACTCCCCCCACCCCACTTTAAATACGGAAAGAAAGCTGTGTTTTTAATGGGCTGGATCTGGAGAGCTGGGAAGCCCCTGCAACTCCTAATGGCTTCACTCCCTACAGTCTCAGTACGGGAACCTGTCCCTAACTGCCCCTGCAAAGATGAAAGACACAGAGATAATGTACGTATGCGGGTGAGGAGGTAAAGAAATTAAAAACCAGCTGAATGCTGCCTATTGGCGCTCCCCTCGCGGGCCTTGTTTTGGTCCCACTGTTAGCCACCAAACACTAGTCAGGACCCGAGATCCATTAATAGCCAGCTGGGCTGCGCCAGTGGCAGGCTTTATTCCTCCACCCCTTGACTTTTACCATCCGAGTGTGGCATTTAATGGTCATTTCTAATTGGCACTGACATGATGGGCAGGACACCTGCGGGGTGGATCACTGCAGGAGGAGGTGAGGCACCAGCTCTGTGAAAATGCACCTGACGGCTTCCTTCTCTGTGCACCCTGGCCTGATGTCATTAGCCTTGGTGTCCTGGGTGCACATTAAGTGTGACCAGCATATGCTGGCGCAAGCTGTCGCTACTTGCTTGATTGCTCAGAGGGCACTGGGGGGTTCACCCCGAAGTCCCTTTTCGTGTGGAAATCATTGCTAGGAAGGAGGCTGGGGGGAGTGTGGAAGGAGCCTGGTGCAGGCAGTAGGAGTGATGGTGATAAAATGGAATCATTTTGAAACAAGGGGCTGGATTCAGTTCAGGTTTTATTTCCTGCGGACTCATTTCTTTGTCTCCGATTCTGTGCCCACTCACATGGGCCATGGATACTGGGGCTAGTGAGAGGGAAACCTGTGGGCCGTGGGATCATAGAAGTTGGACATGGAACAAGCTGATAAACTCTTCAGGTCCATTCCATTCCTCGAACCCTCTGCCAGGGCCCACTATAATAACCTGGAGAGGGTCCATGGAATTAAAATAATTCAGCCGCCTTGCTGCTCAGAGCTACACGTGTGGCACCAGGATTTGCACATGGTAGCTAAGGATTCTGGGAGGAAGTGGCTGTTAGGCGGGCATGTGGGTTCCTGAGAAGTGAAACGGGGGGGGGGGGGGGGG